>NW_026622006.1:0-24787 GCF_003711565.1 Takifugu flavidus | reverse complement strand
CTGAAAGAGGTCTGTCGGATGGGTTTTTCACTCTCGCACTCCACTAAATTTCACATATTGTTCATGTCTAATTAATCAATCTTTTTCAAATTATACCACTTTATTAGACACCATCACTTTTATTAAAACTTGGTTATTCTTTATTTTTCGAGACTCTATGTAGTCTCGAAGGGGGAAATATGTAGTATCTGACCCGTTCTATGCAGGCTTACATCTGTAAGGCCGTAATGTGTTTAACACCCAGCCTAAGCACCATATTAGGACATGCTCCACATGTGTGTCCGGTGTCTTCTTCCTTTAGGTAATAGGAGCTGCTAAAAGACAACACTGGAGCCTGTGGGCCCCCGGTGATTCTCACTAGGAGGATGTATAGCATGAAGCATCTTCACTATTCCCTTTTTTGGTCATAACTGAACACCAGACCATTGGGTTGACCATACGGTATAGTGTGAGGTCATCAGAAAAGAATGTGTTTACTCGACTCTATAAGAAGGAGGTATCGAGGTAGACACCCCGGAGTTCTTCACCATCGGGACCTCGAAACCTCCCTCGGGCATGCTGCAGTGTCCGATTGATACCTGACTGTTCTCTCCAATAAACATCTTTGATAACCAAGTCGGTGTCTGCGAAGATTCCTTCCTCATCAACACATCTCGGCTACCACCAGGAGAAGATTCACAACAAAATTGGCGTCACGAACAGGATCGGTTGTGGCTGTCGTCTTCTCCATCTGCTTCCTCGGACCCACTCCCGCTCCAAGCCGGCAAGTAAAGTGAACATTTTTCACATATTGGGGTGCTAGTTAGTTCAATTAAGCTTTTGGGGAGTAATTTAGACACACCGTAAAGATAATTGGTGTGGATGTACATTTTTGTGTTGATGTTGGGGAATACTTCTTCTAAATTTTTCAATTTGACCTTTTGTTTTGTGTTTTGAAGATTGAAGTAGTGGCTCTGGAGGAGAGACAGGCCATGAGGTTTATTACACGGCTCATTTCAGCTAAAAAGGACAGCTGATTCTGAATTTATTTTATTCGGTCTGTACACTGTGTTATGTACAGGATTGGCGACAGAGCGCGTGGACACTAGGAATGTGTCGAGATACGGCCAGGAAATGATGTTAAAGTGTTAAAAAGCCGCGGGTTCAGGACAATTTGCCCTAAGTCCTGTGTTTCCTTTGGGAGCACACAGGCCGGTCTCTCTTGAGTGATTGGAAAACTGGGGTTATCTCCGGGTCGGGGGTGTCCTCTCTGACGTGGCTGACGAGTGCGTTTGAAGACACTCTTTTACGGTCAGGGGCCCACTTTTCAGGGTGGTAAATTTAGTGCGGACAGTCGCGTGAAACTGTGGTTTACGGCAGCGGCGCTGGGGCATGCTTAAATAGGTATAAATCTGCATGTGCAGATTGTGTGTATGTGGGGCCTGTGTGTGCGTGAGTCGATTCTGTGTTCTGTTCGTCTCTCTCTCTCTCTCTCTCTTTGTTTAAAGTGATTTTTGGGGGATGTTACCATAGTTGTTGTCAAAATTGGGAATTGATTGAAACTATAAGAAACAAAGGAAAAATCTTTCTGTACCTCAGATAGATTGATTGAGATTTTATCTGAAGTTTGATGAGGACCTAAGGGTGGTCCTGGTAGTGAAGAATATCATATAATTCTGTGCTGAGACAAGGAAACTGGGTGTGATCCAGCAGGACCGCAAGGTCCACATATATACACACACACACACACACACACACACTCACATATACATACATGCTGAAGTAGTGGTGAACAAAGAAAAGTTGAGAAATATAGAAGTTTGTTTTTGCGGATTTCTATGTTTATGTAATATCTCTGAAGAACTTTACTTATAGTGATTTTGAAAAATTATTCATATTCGTTGTTGGTTGATTTGGATCCTTTGGATCTCAGGGTGTGGCTCACAGTCTGCAGCTGTGTGTTGGGCCTGCAACCTGTGGCTAGCTTGGAGCTGGCAAGAACGGATGTTCACTCTCCGACTATCGGAGGTGAACAGGAAGTGGTTCTCGACTTCAAGGGGTGGAGCTAGTTGGCTCCCCCTAGGGGTGATGCGGAGAGTCCCTCCCCACTCAACCCTCTCTCACTTTCTGAAGTGACAGCTTTCATCAGGAGAAGAAAATGAAGCGCACATTTTCTCTCTCCTTTATTGATCAGAGTTTGAGTGTTTGATGTGTGTTGGAATTTAAGAAGAGATATGCTGGGGCACAAATGCAACAGGTTTATCTACTTGGCTGATTATGGTTTATGAATGATTGTTAAATGATTGTTTACTGTTGATGATTGTTTATCATAACAATAACATTAAAAATAACAATAATTTGATAAAAACAATGATAATAACATACTAATTAGAAGTTTGTTGATAATTTATGATAGTGTTCAAGAATTGTGCACTTTTTATTTTGTTAAAGGAGTTTGACAGTTCAGGGATTATTGGATTTTTTCTGTTTCCTTTTTACACTTTTGATGCACCTGAACTTGACTCCAGTAGGGACAGACGAGAGGAGGAATTGATCTGCTGGTGGCGACATAACGGTCTTGCACTAGGCCAGTGAAATTTTATATATACACACACCATAATTGTTTGGACAAACATCTACAGCGATTGTTTTGCAGCTCATTTGGACAGGTTTAGAGTTAGATCAGATTCGTTTGAAAGTTATAAGGAATTTTTTTCTTTTTGCATTTATCAGTTAAACAATTAATAGTTTTGCATTTAAATTAAACATTAAAGTGAAATAAACAAAGCATTTACATATTAAGGTTTGAAATTTATATACCGTACTTTCCTAAGACAACTGCTACAGCAAAATGTCAAAAGTGGAGAGTAAAGCGGTTAAAAACGCATGACCCCAATTGAGGTGGTGCAGAAAAACAATCCCCTTATTAAAGGCCTACCAGAGGCCTCAAAGAAATGGAACAAGCGTTGGCCAGATATTGAACAACCTTGGCCGGTTGAAGGTACCCTCAACCCTGATGTGATTCAAACAATCTATACACTTGTTACCGCCTATAAGGCAAATGAGAAAAAAGGAAAAAGGGGGAAGTCTCGTGCAGAAAAAAGACAGACTGAACTCGCAATGTTGCAACTTTTTGAACAGGAGGGACAGAAGTTGAGATTGGCTGCAAAAAAGAAAAACAAAACAGCCAAAGAAATTATTGAAAGAACCGCAAAACAAACAGCAGCGCTTGTGGAAGAGATTACACTCCTTTCTCTCATACGGCTCCTGTAACAACCCCTCCACCGTATGAGACAGAAACTGAATACACTGACATCTATCCACAACTTCCCGTACTCAGCCAGAAAGGCAAATACAACATTGAAGATGATCACAACCAAAATGTTGAAAGGGAAAGGCAAAAAACAGTCATGCACATTTATCCGACAACTCCAAAATCTAAATCAAGAAAAACACGAGATGATGTCTACAACACACTGCTTCTGGAGGATGATGATGAGAGCGGTACGGATGAAGCCATAGGTGGTTATGATCCCGCCATTAAGCGTGTATTGGCTAAAGCTGAAAAGAGGGGTAATGAATCTAAAAAGAAAGTTAAGTCTGGTCAAGATCTGACCGATGACAGCTCAGGGTCAGACACTGATGAAGACTCAGACGGCAATTGTTCTTCCTCTGAGGAAAGACAACGTTCTTTGAGAAATCTCGAAAGGGGTATCGAACAGTGTCGTTTAGACATTAGCTTGACGGGAACTCCAGAAGCGCAAAAGATGCTAGAAAGAAAATTGGAAGATATGGAAAAACGGCGTAAGTCGTTAAAGAAGGGGAGGCTTTCAAGGCTGATCACTTCTGACTACGCCTTGCGTTCAAAGAAAGACAGCTCTGCTAACAAAATGTTCCCTGTTGTTGTTCGTGGTCAAAATCTTGAGTATAAACCTTGGCAGAACTCCGACATGTCAGATATATTAGAGAAGCTACCTATCCTTCAGGAAGGGGCACACCCCTGGATTTCAAAACTGGAGGAACTTTTGATTGGAACACAACCTGCTGTTGGAGACTTTAAAAGGCTCCTAGCTAATCTCATTGGTGTGTCTGCCATGGAAGACCTTTGCAGAAGGCTGGCATGCCTCGGTTCATGGCAACTGCAGTAAATGACGCTGAAGAGGTCAGTTTTGGGGGGCGCTGAAAGACGCGTTTCCAACCAACATACATCCTGATAATATCCTCATTGAACCATTGGGTGAACAAGAAAATCCGAGAGCCTACGTTTCAAGAGCTCTACAAACTTGGCGTAATGTCACAGGCAATGATCCCGACACTAATCAAATGGAGCAGTCTATCATTCGAGCTAAAATTCAGAAGGGATTGCCACTGCCGGTGCGTAGTAAAATAGCAGAGGTGGTTGGTCTTGGGAACATGATTAAGAGTGTTTACATTGATCACATTGCTCACCAGGTTGAACTATATCGTAGAAAAGAGCAAGAGCTGAAAAACCAAGATCATGAAACTCTCAGAAAACTTACTCAACTGCAGCTGGTAAACGCAAAGAGAAAAAGCAAGCAGTAGTGATGGAAAGCCAACCTGATCAGTCATCACAAATGCAATCAAACCAAACATCATGTCAATCGTATCAATTTCCATTGGTGACACCTGTTCCACCAGTACCTCAGCAATATTACTTACACTCTGCAGGGTTTTGCTAATGAAACCATAAAAGGCTTTGAACATCTTTCCAACACTCAGAGGAGTCACAGACTTACGTTGTTGAAACATGACATGGCGCTAGATTACATCTTGGCCAAAGAAGGAGGTTTGTGTGTGTCGTTGAACTTGACAGGAGATGCATGTTACACTTTGATTCCAGACAATGGTGACAATGGTGATAACATAACAAGTGTGATTGATGCTTTGAAGAAGATAAGAGATGCGTTTGGTCCTTCTGAAAGCGCAGGAACATCAGCGACGGCTTGGCTTCAGGACAAATTTGGTCCAATGGGAGCTATGTTGGTACAGGTTCTCAGTGCCGTCGTAGTGTCACTAAGTGTGATGTTTTGTTTTTGTACTTTGTCATTAACTTGTGCCAAGGCGATGATATTGCGTTGGATTGGTGTAGTAATGCCTACCGACCAGGTCCAGATGCCACTCTTAAGTGACAAAGCTTTGGCTGATTCAGATGAGGAGGACATTTCTGATGAGATGGTTGATAAATATCCAGTATAATCAGTAATTCAGTATCTAGTGTGACCTTCGAGTCATATCCTTATGTTACTCTTTGCATTTAACGGTGTTTATGTTTTCCTTTCCTCCGTTGTAGTTCCGGTGACAAAGGGGGGAAATGGTTACATAATTTACTTAATTGTGATAATCATGTTTTGATATGTTTGTATTGTATTCTCTCTAATGAAACCAATGTTTTTTTTTGCAAAGATACTGGCACCTCTGTTTTCTGTTTCCAGGACAGTAGTTGGGGAACTACGTTGGGGTGACAACTATGTTGGAATGGACTCAGAAATTCAAAGTGAACTGTGAAAGATGCTGGAGGACCCTGAATGAAGATGGGGAACAATTGAAGATCCTTCATCAGGGGACTGTGAACTACAGATTCGAAAATTACTGTTGATGTGTTTAATGCATATATCTGAAGTTTGTGTTAATAAATTGACTAGGGAAATTTCATTAGTAGGCAGATGCTATGAGAACTCAGTTTTTTCCTTGTTTTGGTATAGGGAAAGGGGTCCTTAGGCAGGGAAAGGTCCAAGGTAAGGTCCGATGGGACGACCAGCCTGATCGTGGACATTTTTGATTTTTTCTGAGTATCTTGTATGTGTTTGCCAAACTCTTCCCTAATATAACCTTTTGCAAATTGGATTGGAGTACCATAGGTGGTCGCCGTCGACAGAGGGACCGTGAGAGAATTTTCCCGTCTAAAGTGTTTTGATGGTTGTAGACTGAAAGAGGTCTGTCGGATGGGTTTTTCACTCTCGCACTCCACTAAATTTCACATATTGTTCATGTCTAATTAATCAATCTTTTTCAAATTATACCACTTTATTAGACACCATCACTTTTATTAAAACTTGGTCATTCTTTATTTTTCGAGACTCTATGTAGTCTCGAAGGGGGGAAATATGTAGTATCTGACCCGTTCTATGCAGGCTTACATCTGTAAGGCCGTAATGTGTTTAACACCCAGCCTAAGCACCATATTAGGACATGCTCCACATGTGTGTCCGGTGTCTTCTTCCTTTAGGTAATAGGAGCTGCTAAAAGACAACACTGGAGCCTGTGGGCCCCCGGTGATTCTCACTAGGAGGATGTATAGCATGAAGCATCTTCACTATTCCCTTTTTTGGTCATAACTGAACACCAGACCATTGGGTTGACCATACGGTATAGTGTGAGGTCATCAGAAAAGAATGTGTTTACTCGACTCTATAAGAAGGAGGTATCGAGGTAGACACCCCGGAGTTCTTCACCATCGGGACCTCGAAACCTCCCTTGGGCATGCTGCAGTTTCCGATTGATACCTGACTGTTCTCTCCAATAAACATCTTTGATAACCAAGTCGGTGTCTGCGAAGATTCCTTCCTCATCAACGCATCTCGGCTACCACCAGGAGAAGATTCACAACAGTTGTGAGGGAACAAACCTGTAAAAGAGCAGCAGGTCAGCGTCCAGATGAGGATGGTGATGAGAGTCATGCTGCTTGTGCTTTCTGCTGTGTTGACTGACAGATCTGAGTCCTGCAGTGTTGAACTAACACCACTATAAACCTTCTCAGATCAGCTGATGATGCAAAGCCTCCTCTCTATGGAAATGACGTCTCTGCTCTCAACACACCGAAGGCACCAGCAGACAAAATCAACACAAACACAGCTTGGATTAAAAGCAACTTTCTTCTTCATGGAACTGAAGAAAAGATTTGACAAATACAGCTGAACATCAACAACAGATGCTGATGTGAGAATGTTTGCATTTTTAAACTGGATTCAGCAGTTTTAGCTTTAAAAAGACAATTTCTTGGAAACTATTGTCGCTGACGTTGTAAAATGTTATTCATTTGAAATAACTTGAAATTGCATTTTTTAAAGCATAAATTAAAATGTAGAATGAGAACATTGTAACTGATCCACATCGGTTTTGATCCTGTAAAGAGACTGATGTGTAAAAGTGATCAAATCGTTCAAATTCAAAGAGAAATTTCAGTTTAAAGCTATTGAAAATGTTGGTGCATTAAATCAACTGGTAATAATCCATTTTTGAGAGAAAAAGATGTGAATTTTCAGTGGGTAGCTGCTTGTTGACAGTGCAGGTTTTTGTACGACCACTTGATGAGTTTGTATCACTGTGGTGGACGTTTGGTGGAGGAACCAAACTCATCGTTGACTGTAAGTAACAGATTTTTATTTGAATCTTTTTCACTTTTACACTTTTAGCAATTTTAAAGGAGACTTTTGCATTTGTCTCTTTTTAATTGTTATTATTTGATACCATCTGAGTCACAACTTTATAAACATCATCATTAATTAAAGATTATATTAAATTGTTTCTTTATGAACTGAAAATAAATAACTGGCTTCTCAATTTTATGTTAATTGTTTTAAATTTTCTGTGGACATGTAACATTTGTAGTTAATTAGACTCAACTTTCATTGCTCAAAACCTTCCTTTAGTAGTTTAATCTCATTATTTTTGGTCATTTTCAACATTCTGACTGTTTAACAATGTAAAAACTGATTTTATTAGATTTTATCCGTAAATGCAACTTTTCTTTGCGTGGACGCTTCATTTATTTTCTCTGTGGTGAAAAGGAAGTGAAACAGACAGATGCCACAGATGTGAAGTGTGTTCTCACCAGTGTTTCACCTGTGTCACGTTAAACTCTCGACTGTATATAAAGAAGTTAAAGAGAAGAAAATCGTCACGCTGTCCAACATTGTCCAAACATGTCAAAATGTCCTCAGTCATCACCAGCTAACGGCTCAGTCAGATTTGATGGTGTCCAAACCTTCACGTCTTTCTGGTCTCTCCCCCAGCGGTGTGGTGGTGTGTCCCACCCTGACCGTCCTCCCCCCCTCCCCAGAGGAGCTGCAGCAGGGCAGTGCCACACTGGTGTGTCTGGCCAGCGGGGGCTCCCCCTCACAGTGGAAGCTGAGCTGGAAGGTGGGGGGCGGCAGCAGCACCACATCGGCCTCACACCAGCCTGGAGGTCCTGGGGAGTGACGGCCGCTTCAGCTGGAGCAGCACCCTGAACCTCCCTGCAGACCAGTGGAAGAAGGTGGACTCAGTGACCTGTGAGGCCAGTCTGAGTGGACAGAGCTCTGTCACTCAAACCCTGGACCCTCACAGCTGCTCAGTCTAGAGGTTCAGCAACACTTCCTGTCTGGAAACCGTGCTGCTTCTGTCCTCAACATCTTGATGGAGCGACACATCTTTTCTGCTCACATATTCCTGCATGAGCGTGACTCTGCTTTCATCTGGACATTTCTCTAACTCACCTCACTCATTTTCTGTCCTCAGATGTGAATTTAAAGTCACAAAATAAACATTTCAATCATTTCAGCCAACATCTCTGTGTTTGTTGTGATTATTGATGTGGAAATCTGATCATCAACCATCTTTACTCCACAGTTGTCTTTAGTTTTTCAGTTATTTTATCAGGTGAAAAATTAAAAAACTCAGACATCATATCACACTTTAAATATCAATTAAGACACTCAGAAGAGATGATTTCAGCTTGTATATTGATCATATCCACTAATATGAACATGAATGTGTTTTTGGGCTGCATTCATTCGTTCCTTCATCAACTTTATTGTAACTTGTGAGTGGACTGAGGTTAGCCTCATTTACAGTTCCGACCAGCATTGACAAAGTACAAAACAAACATTGCAAATAAAATCAGATAAATAAGCAAACACTTTTGTACACAATAAAATACAGAACCAGAAAGAGCAGTAAAGACCAAGCACAGATAGAGGACAGGAAATTAGTGAGTCATGATTCACAGTGACTGAAGTGAACACCTGAGTTGAGCTTGAGAGTTACCTGATGTACCGGGGCATAACCAGAGACAGCAGAACTCCCCTGCTCAGCTCGGATTTTGGGAATTTTCTGTTGCAGCCAGTTCATTCAGTGGGCACTAAAAGTGCTAGTGGACTGAACAATTAATGGAGAGATGTAGTTTGGAGGTTTGCCAGTGAGGGCCGCATAAATGAATAAATCCAGGTGGAAGTCACATCTTTGAGCTGGGGAGGTCCACCCTGCCGAGACAGATACAGGACAGTGACGTGTGGAAGAGGGGCTCCAGTGATAAATCTAAGGGCAGAATGGTGAAGAGCATCTGGTGGTTCAAGACAGGAAGTGGAGGTAGCCATGGAAATTATCATACCATAGTGGAAATGTGAGGAGAGCATGTTCTGCTAGCACGTGAGAAAAACATCTATTTAGTGTTTTTATGCATGCAGGGTGGATTTAAGATGGGAAAAAAATGCTGTCTGTAGAACGCTAAAAGAAGCTTGAAGACATTTTATGGCTGTTTTTAGGCGAGATTGCGATAAAAAGAAAATCTTATACAAACAGTGAAGAGGACAGGGCCTAAAATTGAGCCTTGAGGCACCTCCCTAGTGATGGGTTACCATGATTCAGTTTATTTGGTTGTCGTTGACCTGCATGTGTGTTTCTGTTCTTGCCCTGTTCCCAGGGGGATCTACTTTTGGCCGAAGCACCTTCTTCCTCACCTGCTGCTCTTATCGGTGGATTAGATCTGCACCTTTAAAGACCGCCTCCTTTCTCCACTCATCCCCCGATCATTGTAGGGCCCACTTGGCTCCATTTCTGTGAAAACATTTGAAGTATGAGCTTTTGTTTGCCAGCTTTCCCTCACTTGCCCATGTTTTGTCTGTCTCCAGTTCCAGTCAGCAGCAGCTTCACCTTATTGTTACTGTTTTGTGGGAAATAAAACCGTTAAATCATCCGGTTTGTCTGTGTCTGCATTCCAGTTTAATGTGGGTGAGAGAGAAACCAGTGTTGTTGAACATTTCAAGGATGACTGAGTGATCTACTGAGTCAAAAGCCTGAGAGAGGTTCATGAATATGGAGGTAAAATAACTTCTCTCATCCAGGATAGTTAGAATATTATTAATGATCAAACTGGTGGTGGTGAGAAAACTGTGATGTGGCCTAAAACCAGAGTGATACGGATTTAAAATGGAAGGAGTTTGAGTTGATGCTGATTAGATGTTCTCTGCATTATTTGTTAAATAACAATATCATAAATATTCAGAATAAATGAAGCAAAGTTCATCAAATCTGCACATAGAAGCAGCACTTGAGTAAATGTAATTACTGATTTAATGGTTAATTATTACTAATGATTTTGTATCAGTTGTAACTTGTAATATATCATTCATCTATTAATGATTAAACTGAATATTTGTGTATTTTTCATGGTTATTTTAAAGCTTTTAAACTGATTTGACTTGTGTTTAAATTAATCTGGTTTGTACTTGGTGACTCTGGTGTTGACTGAACCAGTTCTGCTGGTGACTCTTCATCGTCTGCAGCTGCAGCTGCTGTTTTCACTTCAGTCACACTGAGGGAGGTTTTTGTACGGCTCTAAATCACTGTGTGAACACTCCGCTACCATGGTAGCCCAGACAGTAATAATCTCCAGCATCTTCAGCCTGAACACCAGTGATGGTTAGAGTGTACTGAGAACCAGATCTGCTGCCACTGAATCGAGACGGCGTTCCTGTGTTGAGACTTGATACAGAATATATCAGAAGTTTAGGAGCCTGTCCAGGTTTCTGAAGGTACCAGTGAAGACTGCTGCCAATATTTGAGCTTCCTGTGGCGCTGATGCTCACAGACCCTCCAACACTAACAGACTTGAATTTATCAGCCTGAGTCAGAAAGTTGTTGGCAGAAGATTCTAAAATGACAAACAACAAATGTTAAAAAGAGCAGTTGAAAAGAGCCTGGAGGAGCAGTTATGATGTAAAAATGAAATGATTTCAGCCTCCTTGGAAAGAAGAAGAGGATTAAATCAAACAATGTTGAAAAGTCTCACCCTGACTCAGAAAGATGACAGTCAGAATTATTGACACATGGTGATGCTGAAGTTTTCAGTGTGAGAGCGTGAAAAGAGTTCAGACTCTCTGTGACATCAGAACTTTAAACTCTGAGGAGCAACCATGCAGAAAAACATGCAAATGTTCTGCAGAAGACAGAAACTCACCTGTTCTAGTGAAACACAGACACGCATGAGGAGGAGACACTTTACATTTTATTAATTTTTCTTGCTTTTTTCTCCATTTCCAATTAAATTGTACCATTAAATTCTTAAATATATTTTCATCTGATGAAATATAAAACCTGAACAGTTAAATATCTGACAGAAATCTTGTAAATGTCATCAGAATCTTTAATTATTTACCTCACAAACTGTATAAGAACATCTACATCTATTAATTAAAAAAAAAAAGAAATGTGTCAATATTAGTAATTAGTATTGTGGTTTTCTTGGTCCATGAAAATCAGATTCTCTTCTCTTAATAGATCTGCTCCTCCAGAACCTCACGTCTGCACTGCATTCTTCTGCAGAACATCTGCCTGCTCTCTCATTTCCTGAATGTTTCCGCCTCTATTTCCAGTCTCCTTGTGAACTGTTGTGGCTGCCTGAGGTTTGAGGTGCTTCTACCACGTAAAGATGCTTCCCTCTTGTGTTCCCAGACTGAGACTGCACTGCCTGTTTATCTTTACATGGGAGGTGGATTCTTCAGCAGTTTGGTGTATTGTTTCTGTGAATGACTTAAACTGTCCCAGAAGCTCCCCAGACTCCCCAGTAATTCAGTGATCTCGACAAAAGCTCTTCAGATCCAGGTTTAATCAGAATAATTTACATTATTTCAGGCTTATACGCGTGTTTAGGGCCATGAACACATTCAGCAGACCATCTGGCACCGTGTTCCTGTTCTGATGGCATCAAACACAGCAGCAGTGAAAGACTGTGTTCCATCTGGGAAGGAAACATTGTGGTGGCAGAGGTGTGGCTTCAGGTGTGGCGTGCTCAAGGCAGAGGGCAGAGGTGTGACTCAGGTCAGGAAACAGGACATTTGGTTGCAGGAACCAAGACACCGATGTGGCCGTTTCCACTGCTCAATACTGGACTGCAGCACAGTCCAAAACCAGCTGGAAAAACCCCAGTCAGAAGACACAAACGCAACAGGGAAATGTCTCCAGTTTCTCCAGACAAAAATCAGACGATTCTCACTGTAAAAATGCAAATTAAAGGAAAAAACAAAATGTGAGAGAGAAAAACAGATAATACATGTTGCAAATAATGCCACAAAAACAATGAGAAACAGAAACCTTTTAAAAACTAGGCTGTTCAATAAAGGTCCAGTGTCTATTTTCTATTATACATCATCAGAAATCAAATAAAACATATAAACATGCTTCTGATAGTGTATGAACACCACAGCATTCTAGTCACTTAGCAGTAAAACTGTTTTTCCTAAATGTTGATGAAGATCCCTCCTGATGGGACCTGCAGGTGCCCTGGCTGGACGTGACTGGAAAAAGTAAATCGAAATTGTCCGCTGAAAGCCACCGTAGGTTCTGACACTGGACAGGTGTTTCATTCTTGTAATCTGAATCTCCACCAAGGGAAATAATAATAATTGCAAGCTCGGCGCAGTTTTTAAGATGCATAAATGCTGTTTGAGGAGGATTTTATGGTTATTTCAGAGGAGCTTGTGATACAGTATGAGACTGTATCATGTGCGTATAAATGAGATGAGCAGTTATGCATTGAAAATATAATATTTTTACAAATTATGAGGAGGACAAAAACCAAAACCAGTGTTGTTGAACATTTCAAGGATGAATGAGTGATCTACTGAGTCAAAAGCCTGAGAGAGGTTCATGATCATTGAGGTAAAATAACTTCTCTCATCCAGGATAGTTATAATATTGATGATGATTAACTGGTGGTGGTGAGAAAACTGTGATGTGGCCTAAAACCAGAGTGATACGGATTTAAAATGGAACGAGTTTGAGTTGATGCTGATTAGATGTTCTCTGCATTATTTGTTAAATAACAGTATCATAAATATTCAGAATAAATGAAGCAAAGTTCATCAAATCTGCACATAGAAGCAGCACTTGAGTAAATGTAATTACTGATTTAATGGTTAATTATTACTCATAAATTTGTGTCTGTTATAAATTGTAATATATTATCTACATTAAAGGTTTAAGGTTTTGAACTGTTTTGACTTGTGTTTAAATGAATCTGGTTTGTACTTGGTGACTCTGGTGTTGACTGAACCAGTTCTGCTGGTGACTCTTCATCGTCTGCAGCTGCAGCTGCTGTTTTCACTTCAGTCACACTGAGGGAGGTTTTTGTACGGCTCTAAATCACTGTGTGAACACTCCGCTACCAAGGTAGCCCAGACAGTAATAAACTGCTTCATCTTCAGCCTGAACACCAGTGATGGTTAGAGTGTACTGAGAACCAGATCTGCTGCCACTGAATCGAGACGGCGTTCCTGTGTTGAGACTTGATACAGAATATATCAGAAGTTTAGGAGCCTGTCCAGGTTTCTGAAGGTACCAGCTGAGATAGCTGTCAATATTTGAGCTTCCTGTGGCGCTGATGGTCACAGACCCTCCAACACTAACAGACTTGAATTTATCAGCCTGAGTCAGAAAGTTGTTGGCAGAAGATTCTGAAATGACAAACAACAAATGTTAAAAAGAGCAGTTGAAAAGAGCCTGGAGGAGCAGTTATGATGTAAAAATGAAATGATTTCAGCCTCCTTGGAAAGAAGAAGAGGATGAAATCAAACAATGTTGAAAAGTCTCACCCTGACTCAGAAAGATGACAGTCAGAATTATTGACAACATGGTGATGCTGAAGTTTTCAGTGTGAGAGCGTGAAAAGAGTTCAGACTCTCTGTGACATCAGAACTTTAAACTCTGAGGAGCAACCATGCAGAAAAACATGCAAATGTTCTGCAGAAGACAGAAACTCACCTGTTCTAGTGAAACACAGACACGCATGAGAGGAAGTCACACTTTTTCCACTGAGAGTTGAATAAAACCTTTTATTAAGTTAAATTTCTACTTTCTTTCATTAATTATTTCTCATTAACAAGATTATATTCTGACCTGCTGTCAGAGACACAAACATGGAGCTTTCATGACTCCACTGCATTAATGTCATCAAAAATTCTCATTATTGCTGTTTTAGGCTCAAATCTGCTTTGTTTCTCATTGTGTTCCTTATGAAAATGCTGACTCAGCGTGGGTTCCATCTGTTAGAATGAACATGATGTGATCAGTCACGTGTGCCAGAAACTTGCTATTTTATCTTCATTGTCACTGAGTCCACAACAGTCACAAGAAACAAGGATATCAGGAGAAGCACCGATGAATGTCACACTTCATGAAGGAACCTGTGTGGTGTATTTGGACTTTTTCATGAGATTAATCTTGTTCTTCTATAAACATGCAAATTTCTCATGATTACATCAGCAGGTTCTGGCTGTTGATGAGAAATGTTTGACTCTGACTCACTCTGGTTGTTTTGGATCAGTGCAACATGCAGTTTATAGTTTAGATGCTGTAATTGGACCAGCATGAAATCTATAACAGAGAATAAAGAAGAGTTGATCCCTTGTAGTGGGCTCAGGTACCTTCACTTGTTCCTCTGAACTGAAATGTCAATCTTTGCACATGGACAATGGATCACTATAGTTCATGGGAACTGCCTTCAATTGTCTAACATCATTTCAGGAACCACATTATCAGAGTAAGGCTCAGTCAGGGACAAAATAAGAGACTTTGATGCAGCAACAGGCCCATAACAACCCTTCCATTCCTGGGAAAGATCAATGAAAGAGCTGTTTTTCAACTGATCCACTCATTCATGCTTAAAAACATTTTTAAAATATATTTTCAGTCTGGATTTCCCCCAGACCACAGCACTGAGGCTGCACCTGTTAAAGCCTTGACCGACATAGATGTCAAGAGTGATGCATCTAAAACTGCTGTCCTGGTTTTGCTGGACCTCAGTGCTGCATTTGACACAGCTGGAAAAAGTGGCTGGGATGTACTGGTTCTGGACTCAATTGGTTCAAATCTTACTTCCAACACAGGGACACTTTGTCTCAGTTGGTCACTAGAAGTCAGAGAGAGTGACAAAGATCACATGTGGGGTTCCTCAGGGATCCATTCTCGGGCCTCTTCACTGTCTTCAAGCTGCATCTTGCTCAGCTAATAGGAAATCACATCTGTTACTGTTTTATGCAGATGACACACAACTTTATATTTAAATTCATGATGTCCTACAGTCCCTTAGTTGCTCCCAGTAAGTGTATTTAACACCTCAGTTAGTGAGTTAGTGTTAAAACTTTCTCCAGCTCAATGCTGAAGAACAGAAATGATTGTATTTGGCCTCAAGAATGAAAGGTCAAAGATCAGAGCTCCCCTTGACTTGATGCAGCTTCTTCTCAGCCTGTTACCACCTAAAGAACACTGGTAGATTTAAGGGTTCTCTGCCTGGAGAAGACACAGAGAAACTTGTTCATGTTGTCATTTTCAGCAGGTTAGATTATTGTGATGGAATCTTCACACTTGGAATATGATTGTTTATGAATTTGGCTGCACAAATAAACTTGTCAGGATTCTTTTGATAATCCGATCAAACAGTGTTTGAGCCAGTTTGTGTGATTAAAGTAGTTGTCAGTGATGTTTCTGTCAGTTGTGTGTTCACTGGTCTGTGTCAGAGTCTCTTCCTCTTCAGCAGCTGCTGGAACATCTCAGTGTCTCTGCTCTCTGACTGAGGGAGGTTTTTGTTCCACTCTAAATCACTGTGTCCACACTCCTCCACTGTGATAACTCTGACAGTAATAAACTGCTTCATCTTGAGTCTGAACTCCACTGATGGTCAAAGTGAAGTCGGTGCTGCTGCCACTGCCACTAAACCGAGCTGCTGTTCCTGAATGATTTATTATGTGTCTTACTAGCAGCTGTGGAGGCTGTCCAGGTTTCTGTTGATACCAGAACATACAATCACTATTTGATTGTCCATTATAACAATCGCTGTAAACAGCAGGGTTTGTTTTACAGGTGAGAGCGACAGTGGATCCTGGAGTAGATGTGATCACTGCAGGCTGAGTCACAGTCACCTGACCGCTGCATCCTGCAGACAAAAACACATCATTTATCAGCAGAAAGAGAGAGAGAGAAAAGACACAAGGACATCTTTGAGGTTGTGAGGGAACAAACCTGTAAAAGAGCAGCAGGTCAGCGTCCAGATGAGGATGGTGATGAGAGTCATGCTGCTTGTGCTTTCTGCTGTGTTGACTGACAGATCTGAGTCCTGCAGTGTTGAACTAACACCACTATAAACCTTCTCAGATCAGCTGATGATGCAAAGCCTCCTCTCTATGGAAATGATGTCTCTGCTCTCAACACACTGAAGGCACGAGCAGACAAAATCAACACAAACACAGCTTGGATTAAAAGCAACTTTCTTCTTCATGGAACTGAAGAAAAGATTTGACAAATACAGCTGAGCATCAACAACAGATGCTGATGTGAGAATGTTTGCATTTTTAAACTGGATTCAGCAGTTTTAGCTTTAAAAGACAATTTCTTGGTCACTTTTAGAGCTGACTTTGTACAATGTTATTCATTTGAAATAACTTGAAATTGCATTTTTTAAACCATAAATTAAAATGTAGAATGAGAATATTGAACTGATCCACATCAGTTTTGATCCTGTAAAGAGACTGATGTGTAAAAGTGATCAAATCGTTCAAATTCAAAGAGAAATTTCAGTTTAAATCTATTGAAAATGTTGGTGCATTAAATCAGCTGGTAATAATCCATTTTTGAGAGAAAAAGATGTGAATTTTCAGTGGGTAGCTGCTTGTTGACAGTGCAGGAGGTTTTTGTACGACCACTTGATGAGTTTGTATCACTGTGGTTGACGTTTGGTGGAGGAACCAAACTCATCGTATTCTGTAAGTAAATTTATCTTTACTGTTCAAAACATGTCAACAGTTTTTAATTTTAATTTAAGACAAGAACATTATTTTAAAGTCATCATATTTTTATAGATTTTGTTTGTTTGTAGGATTGTTAAGTTTGTATTGTAAAACCTAAATCAGCGAATTTGAAAAAGTTGTTTATATTTCAGTAAAATTAACAGAGACTGTTAATGTTGATTCTTGGAGAATTTCATCTTTTATTTACAATCATAAACTTTATTAGTTGTTAATGTTTGAGAAAGCGTGTCCAAGATCTACTTTCATGATTTTAACGTGTAAAATATTTCACAGTTTCACTGATTTTATTATCTTTAATGATCCAAATCTGAATACGATGTAATTCGATAAATGTAAAATGTGCAGAGATTTTAGTTTGAGTCGATCGTTTGTCGTTTTTAAAGCTGAGAAAGGGAAGTGAAACAGACAGATGTCAAAGTCTGTAACTGAACACACATTTATTTCAAGCCAGTCACTAAAGACGTGAATTATTTACTGCTTTAACTCAATATTAAACAGAGCAAACACTGATTAAGGACGTATGATTGAAGTGTAGCTGTAAATATGTCAGATGCAGTCAGAGTTGACGTGCGTGTCTCTGCTCTCCCTCCAGCCGGCACCATGACCAGACCCTCCGTCTCTCTGCTCTCCCCCTCCTCTGAGCAGCTCCCTGGGGGCTCGGCCACGCTGGCCTGCCTGCTGACCAAGTACTCTCCTCAGGGAGCCCAGGTGAGCTGGGAGGTGGACGGTACGGAGGTGACAGAGGGCGTCCTGACCACCTCAGAGGAGGAGAAGAGCGGAAGCTACAGCAGCTTCAGCACCCTGACCCTGAGCAAGGAGAGCTGGATGAAAGGAGAGAATTACTCCTGCAAGGTCAACCATCATGGCGACGTTCAGAGCCGTCCATCCTCAGGAGCCAGTGTAAAGGCTAGAGGGGCTGGATGAAGCCCAGCACAGGAGCTGTGTGTGTGGGGAGAGCAGGAGGAACACGGCTGCTGCTCTGAGCAAGATGACTTTAAATGTTTGTATTTGTGTGTCAGAGAACAACACGGCTGTCACGTCTGACACAATCACGTGTGTAGCTCAGCAGCTAGATGTGAGAGCGCTAAATCATTGTCATGTTGCTCCTGTTGGTGATGATGATGATGATGATGATGATGTTGCTATTAAAGCTTGAAGTGATGAAGACATTTCTGCTTGGTTGTTTATCTTCACTGATACTATTTTCAAATAAAGCATCACAATCTGGTCATCAACCATCTTTACTCCACATTTGTCTTTAGTTTTTGTCTGTTTTCAACAGGAAAATGTGGAAAACTCAAACAATCATAGTTGAAGAAGAGGAGTAATATCCCAGTGTCAAAATATAATAAAACATGTTCGAAGAGATGGTTACAGCTCGTTGTAGATTGATTTATATTCATGAATATGAACATGAATGTGTTTCATGGCTGATAGGAGTTTATTCCTTTATGATTCTCTTTATTTATTATACAACAGTATCATAACAAATTTGGCATGAATGAAGCAAAGTTCATCAAATCTGCACATAGAAGCAGCGCTTGAGTAAATGTAATTACTGATTTAATGGTTAATATTACTAATGATTTTGTATCAGTTGTAATTTAATATATCATTCATCTATTACTGTTATGTTAAACTGAATATTTGTGTATTTTTCATGGTTATTTTAAAGCTTTTAAACTGATTTGACTTGTGTTTAAATGAATCTGGTTTGTACTTGGTGACTCTGGTGTTGACTGAACCAGTTCTGCTGGTGACTCTCATCGTCTGCAGCTGCAGCTGCTGTTTTCACTTCAGTCACACTGAGGGAGGTTTTTGTACGGCTCTAAATCACTGTGTGAATGTATAGTCACCATGGGCACCCAGACAGTAATAATCTCCAGCATCTTCAGCCTGAACACCAGTGATGGTTAGAGTGTACTGAGAACCAGATCTGCTGCCACTGAATCGAGACGGCGTTCCTGTGTAGAGACTTGATACCCAGTATATCAGAAGTTTAGGAGCCTGTCCAGGTTTTGAAGGTACCAGCTGAGATAGCTGCCAATATCTGAGCTTCCTGTGGCGCTGATGGTCACAGACCCTCCAACACTAACAGACTTGAATTTATCAGCCTGAGTCAGAAAGTTGTTGGCAGAAGATTCTGAAATGACAAACAACAAATGTTAAAAAGAGCAGTTGAAAAGAGCCTGGAGGAGCAGATTATGATGTAAAAATGAAATGATTTCAGCCTCCTTGGAAAGAAGAAGAGGATGAAATCAAACAATGTTGAAAAGTCTCACCCTGACTCAGAAAGATGACAGTCAGAATTATTGACAACATGGTGATGCTGAAGTTTTCAGTGTGAGAGCGTGAAAAGAGTTCAGACTCTCTGTGACATCAGAACTTTAAACTCTGAGGAGCAACCATGCAGAAAAACATGCAAATGTTCTGCAGAAGACAGAAACTCACCTGTTCTAGTGAAACACAGACACGCATGAGGAGGAGTCACACTTTTTCCACTGAGAGTTGAATAAAACCTTTTATTAAGTTAATTTTCTGACTACTGTTGCTTTAATTTTTACTTCTTTCATTAGTTATTTCTCATTAACAAGTTTATATTCTGACCTGCTGTCAGAGACACAAACATGGAGCTTTGACTCCACTGCATTAATGTCATCAAAAATGTCTGATTATTGCTGTTTTAGGCTCAAATCTGCTTTGTTTCTCATTGTGTTCCTTATGAAAATGCTGACTCAGCTTGGGTTCCATCTGTTAGAATGACATGACGTGATCAGTCACATGTGCCAGAAACTTGCTATTTTATCTTCATTGTCACTGAGTCCACAACAATCACAAGAAACAAGGATATCAGGAGAAGCACCGATGAATGTCACCCTTCATGAAGGAACCTGTGTGGTGTATTTGGACTTTTTCATGAGATTAATCTTGTTCTTCTATAAACATGCAAATTTCTCATGATTACATCAGCAGGTTCTGGCTGTGATGAGAAATGTTTGACTCTGACTCACTCTGGTTGTTTTGGATCAGTGCAACATGCAGTTTATAGTTTAGATGCTGTAATTGGACCAGCATGAAATCTATAACAGAGAATAAAGAAGAGTTGATCCCTTGTAGTGGGCTCAAGTATCTTCGCTTGTTCCTCTGAAACTGAAATGTCAATGTCTTTGCACATGGACAATGGATCACTATAGTTCATGGGAACTGCCTCCAATTGTTAACATTGTTTCAGGAACCACATTATCAGACTAAGGCTCAGTCAGGGACAAAATAAGAGACTTTGATGCAGCAACAGGCCCATAACAACCCTTCCATTCCTGGAAAGATCAATGAAAGATCTGTTTTTCAACTGATCCACTCCTTCATGCTTAAAAACATTTTTAAAATATATTTTCAGTCTGGATTTCCCCCAGACCACAGCACTGAGGCTGCACCTGTTAAAGCCTTGACCGACATAGATGTCAAGAGTGATGCATCTAAAACTGCTGTCCTGGTTTTGCTGGACCTCAGTGCTGCATTTGACACAGCTGGAAAAAGTGGCTGGGATGTACAGGTTCTGGACTCAATTGGTTCAAATCTTACTTCCAACACAGGGACACTTTGTCTCAGTTGGTCACTAGAAGTCAGAGTGAACAAAGATCACATGTGGGGTTCCTCAGGGATCCATTCTCGGGCCTCTTCACTGTCTTCAAGCTGCATCTTGCTCAGCTAATAGGAAATCACATCTGTTACTGATTTTATGCAGATGACACACAACTTTATATTTAAAGTCATGATGTGGCTACAGTCCCTTAGTTGCTCCCAGTAAGTGTATTTAACACCTCAGTTAGTGAGTTAGTGTTATTAAACTTTCTCCAGCTCAATGCTGAAGAACAGAAATGATTGTATTTGGCCTCAAGAATGAAAGGTCAAAGATCAGAGCTCCCCTTGACTTGATGCAGCTTCTCTCTCAGCCTGTTACCACCTAAAGAACACTGGTAGATTTAAGGTTCTCTGCCTGGAGAAGACACAGAGAAACTTGTTCATGTTGTCATTTTGAGCTGGTTAGATTGTTTTGATGGGATCTTCACACTTGGAATATGATTGTTTATGAATTTGGCTGCACAAATAAACTTGTCAGGATTCTTTTGATAATCCAATCAAACAGTGTTTGAGCCAGTTTGTGTGATTAAAGTAGTTGTCAGTGATGTTTCTGTCAGTTGTGTGTTCACTGGTCTGTGTCAGAGTCTCTTCCTCTTCAGCAGCTGCTGGAACATCTCAGTGTCTCTGCTCTCTGACTGAGGGAGGTTTTGTTCCACTCTAAATCACTGTGTCCACACTCCTCCATCCACTGATAACTCTGACAGTAATAAACTGCTTCATCTTGAGTCTGAACTCCACTGATGGTCAAAGTGAAGTCGGTGCTGCTGCCACTGCCACTAAACCGAGCTGCTGTTCCTGAATGATTTATTCTGACATGTCTTACTAGCAGCTGTGGAGGCTGTCCAGGTTTCTGTTGAAACCAGAACATACACTCACTATTTGATTGTCCATTATAACAGCTGCCAACAGCAGGATTTGTTTTACAGGTGAGAGCGACAGTGGATCCTGGAGTAGATGTGATCACTGCAGGCTGAGTCACAGTCACCTGACCGCTGCATCCTGCAGACAAAAACACATCATTTATCAGCAGAAAGAGAGGAGAGAAAAGACACAAGGACATATTTGAGGTTGTGAGGGAACAAACCTGTAAAAGAGCAGCAGGTCAGCGTCCAGATGAGGATGGTGATGAGAGTCATGCTGCTTGTGCTTTCTGCTGTGTTGACTGACAGATCTGAGTCCTGCAGTGTTGAACTAACACCACTATAAACCTTCTCAGATCAGCTGATGATGCAAAGCCTCCTCTCTATGGAAATGACGTCTCTGCTCTCAACACACTGAAGGCACGAGCAGACAAAATCAACACAAACACAGCTTGGATTAAAAGCAACTTTCTTCTTCATGGAACTGAAGAAAAGATTTGACAAATACAGCTGAGCATCAACAACAGATGCTGATGTGAGAATGTTTGCATTTTTAAACTGGATTCAGCAGTTTTAGATTTAAAAAGACGATTTCTTGGCCACTTTTGGAGCTGACCTTGTAAAATGTTTTTCATTTGAAATAACTTGAAATTGTATTTTTTAAAGCATAAATTAAAATGTAGAATGAGAATATTGTAACTGATCCACATCAGTTTTGATCATTTAAAGAGACTGATATGTAAAAGTGATCAAATCATTCAAATTAAAAGAGAAATTTCAGTTTGAATCTATTGAAAATGTTGGTGCATTAAATCAGCTGGTAATAATCCATTTTTGAGAGAAAAAGATGTGAATTTTCAGTGGGTAGCTGCTTGTTGACAGTGCAGGAGGTTTTTGTACGACCACTTGATGAGTTTGTATCACTGTGGTACACGTTTGGTGGAGGAACCAAACTCATCGTTGACTGTAAGTAACAGATTTTTATTTGAATCTTTTTCACTTTTACACTTTTAGCAATTTTGAAGGAGACCTTAGCATTTGTCTATTTAATTGTTATTATTTGATACCATCTGAGTCACAACTTTATAAACATCATCATTAATGAAAGATTATATTAAATTGTTTCTTTATGAACTGAAAATAAATAATTTGCTTCTCAATTATAATGTTAATTGTTTTAAATTTTCTTTGGACATCTAACATTTGTAGTTAATTAGACTCAACTTTCATTGCTCAAAACCTTCCTTGAGTAGTTTAATCTCATTATTGTTTGGTCATTTTCAACATTCTGACTGTTTAACAATGTAAAAACTGATTTTGTTAGATTTTATCCGTAAATGCAACTTTTCTTTGCGTGGACGCTTCATTTATTTTCTCTGTGGTGAAAAGGAAGTGAAACAGACAGATGCCACAGATGTGAAGTGTGTTCTCACCAGTGTTTCACCTGTGTCACGTTAAACTCTCGACTGTATATAAAGAAGTTAAAGAGAAGAAAATCGTCACGCTGTCCAACATTGTCCAAACATGTCAAAATGTCCTCAGTCATCACCAGCTAACGGCTCAGTCAGATTTGATGGTGTCCAAACCTTCACGTCTTTCTGGTCTCTCCTCCAGCGGGTGTGGTGCGTCCCACCCTGACCGTCCTCCCCCCCCCCCCAGAGGAGCTGCAGCAGGGCAGTGCCACACTGGTGTGTCTGGCCAGCGGGGGCTCCCCCTCACAGTGGAAGCTGAGCTGGAAGGTGGGGGGCGGCAGCAGCACCACATCGGCCTCACACAGCCTGGAGGTCCTGGGGAGTGACGGCCGCTTCAGCTGGAGCAGCACCCTGAACCTCCCTGCAGACCAGTGGAAGAAGGTGGACTCAGTGACCTGTGAGGCCAGTCTGAGTGGACAGAGCTCTGTCACTCAAAGCCTGGACCCTCACAGCTGCTCAGTCTAGAGGTTCAGCAACACTTCCTGTCTGGAAACCGTGCTGCTTCTGTCCTCAACATCTTGATGGAGCGACACATCTTTTCTGCTCACATATTCCTGCATGAGCGTGACTCTGCTTTCATCTGGACATTTCTCTAACTCACCTCACTCATTTTCTGTCCTCAGATGTGAATTTAAAGTCACAAAAAAAACATTTCAATCATTTCAGCCAACATCTCTGTGTTTGTTGTGATTATTGATGTGGAAAGCTGATCATCAACCATCTTTACTCCACAGTTGTCTTTAGTTTTCTGTTTTTTATCAGGTGAAAATGAAAAAAAACTCAATCATATCACACTTTAAATATCAATTAAGACACTCAGAAGAGATGATTTCAGCTTGTATATTGATCATATCCACTAATATGAACATGAATGTGTTTTTGGGCTGCATTCATTTGTTCCTTCATCAACTTTATTGTAACTTGTGTGTCACGGAGGGGGGTGAACAGGACCCGAACGCAGGCCAGGACACAGTAGTAAAATAGTCACAAGGTTTTATTTACGGGGAATGGGGAGCACACAAGGAAGACGCAGGCAGCCTCCAGGACAGCCGAGCACAGGGAACAGAAGCGGCCCTCCAGGGCCACCGGAAACTCGGGAACCGAAGCAGCCCCCCAGGACAGCCGAGCACAGGGAACAGAAGCGGCCCTCCAGGGCCACCGGAAACTCGGGAACCGAAGCAGTCCTCCAGGACCGCAGAGAACTCGGAACAGAAGCAGTCCTCCAGGACTGCAGAGAACCCAGGAACAGCAGTCCTCCAGGACCGCAGCGACCTCAGCCGAGCACAGGGAACAGAAGCGGCCCTCCAGGGCCACAGGAAACTCGGGAACAGAAGTGCCCTCCAGGGCAACAGGAAACTCGGGAACAGAAGTGGCCCTCCAGGGCAACAGGAAACTCGGGAACAGGAACAGCAGTCCTCCAGGACCGCAGAGAACTCGGAACAGAAGCAGTCCTCCAGGACCGCAGAGAACTCGGAACAGAAGCAGTCCTCCAGGACCGCAGAGAACTCAGGAACAGAAGCAGTCCCCCAGGACCGCAGATCCAACACACGACGGGGGAACCCGAACAAACACCCTCACACGACAAAGGAAGACAAACAGACAGCCTGGAGACCAACAGACACACTGACAAGACTAATAGAACAGCCACACAACACAAACAGACACCCTGGCACTGACAGGCAGGCGCCACCTGCTTAAATAGGCAGCCCAATATAAATTGCCTACAGGTGTGCCTGCCAGCAGTGCCAGCTGTGAA
>NW_026622005.1:0-29681 GCF_003711565.1 Takifugu flavidus | reverse complement strand
TTCTCTACGAGAGCAGACAGCAGCTTCAGATCTGAATCCTTCAGGTGGTTCTCACTCAGGTCCAGTTCTCTGAGATGGGAGGGATTGGACCTCAGCGCCGAGGCCAGAGAGCCACAGCTGATCTCTGATAACCTGCAGCTCCATAATCTAAATAAAGAAGGGAAACTTTTATAAGGTTATAAGTGAAACCAGTATTCATCTGAAAGGTTAATCAAAGGCATGATCTGTAAATATTTAATTTAGTTACAGGTTAAAAAATGATAGTAATATGTAATGACCACAATTCCAGCCTCTCAGGTTTGCACTGTTCCAGAGGAGAATATATATTGTTCTGGCCCTCACTCTTCCCAGGTTCTCCCACCTCTTTCCCTCCCATCTCATCATGGAGATCCATCTCCCCTGTGGCTCATCTTTAAAGGCACAACCTGTCTTAGATGACTTCCTGTCTCCCTCACCATCTCCCTCCTCGTTGGCTGGTGTCTACCAGGCACCCTCACCTAGTTTTGTCTAATTTTGGTTACCATCTGTGGGCTTTTTCATTGTCCTTAAATCAATTTATCATGAATAAGTGGTCCCCGTGTGGCCCTCCCTCCTGAAGGAACTGGGCACAACACACACACTCAGAAAGTGTGAGGACCCTCGGATGGAATAATGGACATTTTTGAGAATGGTGTTTACCTCAGAGTTTCCAGTCGGCAGTTTGGAAAGTGGAGAAAACCACAGAGCAGCTTCACTCCTGGATCCTTCAGCTGGTTCTGACTCAGGTCCAGTTCTCTGAGATGGGAGGGATTGGACCTCAGCGCCGAGGCCAGAGAGCCACAGCTGATCTCTGATAACCTGCAGTAGTCTAATCTGAAAAATGCAGGATGAGGTTATACGGAGCAGGGCTGCATGTTATCTGCGTCAGTACTAAACCTACGTTAGTTCTTAGTTGGGTCAGACCTGAATTCACGATATTCCAAGGAATTTTTTTAATGTGGTGCATCACAGCAGTGTTGAGAACAGCCTCACTTCACCATCTTAGCAGCTGGTATATAGGTAGAAAAATGAAGACTGACCTGAGCCTCTCCAGTTTACAGTTTGGACTCTCCAGTCCAGAACAGAGCCGCTTCACTCCTGAATCCTGCAACGTGTTGTGGCTCAGGTCCAGAACCCTCAGATGGGAGAGGTTGGACTTCAGAGCTGAGGCCACAGAATCACAGCTGGTCTCTGATAACCTGCAGCGACTTAGTCTAAAATAACAATTATTTTGAGAGAAGACAAATAAAAATCAACATGTACCAGAGCAAAACACAGCTTACAAGCAACAAACCTCTGGTCCTGCACCGGCTTATCTGCCGTATGTTCCTATTTTGGGTTCTTTCAGGGCGGTTGGACAAGATCTACAGCGTATGTAAAGTGTGTGTGGGTCAAAATACCTTCCAGGTTTGTGAGACCACATTTCTCAATAGCACTCAACTCTTGTCAGGAGTTGGGACAAAGCGACCCACTCCTGACAGCTTGTGGGCGATGCTGCAGCGACCCTGCAATCCCTACACTCTCTGGTGAAACCAAATCAAAGGTTTTAGACACTGCTGGATGCTGGAAGGGTGGCTATAGTCTGGACGCATCGTTCCCCTGACTGCACATTTCTCCAACAATGATTGGCAGCTGGTGTCACTTGTTCTCCAGATGAGAGAAGGAAAGAGAGCCCCCCCACAGTGTGTTTGATTGCCCCACTGCAAGCTCAATGCTGCCAGAAAACATTGCAGGAGCATCAATTCCCCTCAGGGCATCAACAAGGAGCTCAGGAAAAGGTGCAGCTGCCACCTACTAGAGACAAGCACACTGAGCTGAGATTCAAAGCCCTCTCCTCCCAAGAGAAGAGCTTGTTTGTTGGAGGCTCTTCTGGGCGATACCTGGTGCCACAGCTCCAGCTCAGCCCGTCTCTGGAGCTGAGGTGGAGCTTAGCAAGTTTCATGGTTCTCCACCACTTCCTCTCGCTGAGGACCTTCTCAGCTGGTGGTTTCTGCTCCACCTTCCAAGTTGAGCAGGTGATACTTCTGCATTCCTGCCACCAGTGTCTCTGCAGAAAGAGTCTTCTCTACTGTTTTATATTAGATTGTAGAAAATTAGGATTTTTGGCTGATCTCTTAGATGTTGTTGACTAAGAGCAGGTTTTTCTTTAATAACATAGAAAGATTCGATGAGAAGAGCAAATGTATTATTTTATGAGCTACTTCCACTACTATTATATACACATACTTCCATATTGTCTTAGATTGCAAGCTGCATTTATTGCATCGTTCATAGAAAGTCATATTTGTGAGGAGAAAAACTCCAATAAGGTCATTTTCTTTAATGACCATTACAACAGAAGGAGGTGATGAACAAACAGATTTATCTAAAAATGTGTGAAAACTTATGGATGGAAACCTTTTTAAAATGGTTGCATTGTGTAGAATCGGTGTAGAATCAACTTGTTGACTTCTGATTTGGACTCCAATGGAAGTGAGGTGCAACAATTGTGGATGCTGAAAGCTTCAGATCTTCATGAAGGTTTCTGTGGTTGGACTGACCTGCTGCCCCTTTAAGAGGGAGGCAGGTTTGGGCTTCTGGCTGGAATGAAGCCACCTAAGATGAGAATGACTGCAGGCTTTCGGTACCAAGGTTTAACAGGGTGCTCACTTCACACTTGGGCTTTTCTCTTTTTGGGATGGCTTTTCTCAGGAGAGAAGGGGCATGGCACACTGCAGCAGCTTTCTTTTTGGGGTTTCTAGTTTTCCTTCTGATCTTTAAAAGACAGGAAGAACCATTTTTGATTGGTCTGAATGTTTGGGCGGTTTTGTGGCCAGCCTAAAATAAAACAAGACAAATCTACAACTGATACTTCCTTTCTAGTCATTGATGACCATCCTCACATGGGACAGATTTCCACAACCAATTTAATACTGCAAATCTGTCCTGTGTGGTCTTTTTTCTGAGAACTGTAACACTACGTTTATAACAAAGATCAAACATGTAAACATTTATTGTCTAACTAGTTACACCTGGGAAAGTACTGGATCATCTCTGACTGACCTGAGCGTCTCCAGCTCACAGAGAGGATCCTGGAGAGCACCACAGAGCAGCTTCACTCCTGGATCCTTCAGCTGGTTCCCACTCAGGTCCAGTTCTCTGAGATGGGAGGGATTGGACCTCAGCGCCGAGGCCAGAGAGCCACAGCTGATCTCTGATAAGCTGCAGTCACTCAATCTGAAAAATGCAGGATGAGGTTATACGGTGCAGGTCTGCATGTTATCTGCGTCAGTACTAAACCTACGTTAGTTCTTAGTTGGGTCAGACCTGAATTCACGATATTACAAGGAATTTTTTTAATGTGGTGCATCACAGCAGTGTTGAGAACAGCCTCACTTCACCATCTTAGCAGCTGGTATATAGGTAGAAAAATGAAGACTGACCTGAGCCTCTCCAGTTTACAGTTTGGACTCTCCAGTCCAGAACAGAGCCACTTCACTCCTGAATCCTGCAACGTGTGTAGCCCAGGTCCAGAACCCTCAGATGGGAGAGGTTGGACTTCAGAGCTGAGGCCACAGAATCACAGCTGGTCTCTGATAAACTGCAGCCCCATAGGCTAAAATAACAATTATTTTGAGAGAAGACAAAAAAAATCAAACACGTAAACATTATTGTCTAACTAGTTACACCTGGGAAGTACTGGATCATCTCTGACTGACCTGAGAGTCTCCAGCTCACAGAGAGGATCCTGGAGAGCACCACAGAGCAGCTTCACTCCTGGATCCTTCAGCTCGGTCTCACTCAGCTCCAGAACCCTCAGATGGGAGGGATTGGACCTCAGCGCCGAGGCCAGAGAGCACAGCTGATCTCTGAAAACTGCAGCCCCACAGCCTGGAAAAGGAATAAATGGGGCAAATAAAAACACATTTCTAAATCTGAAAATGAAGAGAAAAGCAGAAAATGTAAAGAAATTTAGAAAAGACCAACAGAGGCCTCCTGACCTGAGCGTCTCCAGTCTGCAGTTTGGATGCATCATTGCAGAAGACAGTAACTTTACTCCAGCATCTGCCAGGTTTTTGTTCCAGCTTAAGCTCAGCTCCCGTAGATGAGAAGGGTCTGACGTCATTGCTGAGGCCACAACTTCCCAATGACTCGTTGAAAGAACATCACCAGACAGTCTGTTGTGTATGAAACAAAAAAAGTGAGTCAAACTTTGGGATTTCTCATCAACTTATCTGAGAATCTACCTCAACACAAATGTAGCTCATTTCCTGGAAAAGCTAAATTCAACACCGTAGAGCAACAGTTTGAACGACCATCAGATCTGAAATGCAACTGAATTATTCTCAACATTTGTCTTATTTTAGAACAGCTCATAATTACTCAATATTTAAAATGATTGTAGCAAATGGTTTAAAGAAACGTGCATCTTTTTATCTGTCTATCGGCTCTTTGGATATTTTGCATTTCATCCAATTTGTACGATGGTGCGTCAAGTCTTAATTCAGCGATCCGATTGATGACATCAGAGTCTCTGGTTGCATCGATTGCCCTCAGCTTCTGTTATATCTGCCTGTTTCCCTTCAAATCATTTTCACTGCACCTTTTGTTGCTAGTGATGAAGTTGCCACCTAACGGGTGTGGAAAGGCTCAAACAACTTTGTGGGTCACATAAAGGCTCCAAACGGAACCGCCACAAAGACCTAAAACACCCATTTAAACCAACGAGGCCGGCTGTTTTTACGTTGAACAAATGAAGCAAAATAGTCACGTGTCATTAGTTAAAATGTGTTTTTCTGTCGTTAGAATACGATGTATACAAACAAACAAAAGTTATTTAATGACATGACAGTAATTTCATGATAGTCAGTTAACTTGTGGCTCCTATTATTCCTGCCTTATGTTGGTTTGTCTGGATTGACCTTTGAACTTATATCCAGCCAGTGTTGAACATTTCTGGATGAATTGTTGTTGTTTTTAATTTATAGACGGTGCAATGGAGATAAAGAATTGAAGGAATGACCACTGGAGGGGGTATTGCTACCTGACATGATCCACTCGCTTGATTTAAACGCCGATGTCCGGCCCCAGAAATCTTTACTTACTGGAACTTCCTGCAGTTCCTCACAGCTGGAATCAGGCGACGTCGTCCCTCCTCTGAGGTGTTGTACTGCCACAGGTTCAGCTCATCCAGAACCTCCTCTGACATCTGCAGCAGGTAGGCCAGAGCTGAACAGTGGATCTCTGACAGTCTCCTCTTTGATTTCTTCCCTGACTTCAGGAACTCTTGGATCTCCTGATGGACTGACTGATCCTTCATCTCCATCAGACAGTGGAAGATGTTGATGCTTCTGTCTGGGGAGAATTCATCACTGTTCTCCTCCTTCAGGTTGTTGAGGACCTTCTGGATGGTTTCTGGGTGGCTGTTCCTCTGATCCAACAGTCCACCCAAGATCCTCTGATTGGACTCCAGAGAGAGACCATGAAGGAAGCGAACAAACAAGTCCAGGTGGCCATTTTCACTTTTGAGAGATTTCATGAGTGCTCTCCTGAGGAAGTCATCAAGAGATGTGACTGATCGTTCTTTGTGTACAACCCAACAAACCCGGAAAAGCGGATTGGTTCAGAATATTTTAGGAACTGACTTATAACCGCTGTGTCTTTCCTGGTGAAATGGTGGAACATGTAGACGGCAGCCAGAAACTCCTGAACGCTCAGATGAACAAAGCAGTAGACTGATTTCTGGAAGATCACACTCTCTCTCTTGAAGATCTCTGTACAAACTCCTGAGTACACCGACACCTCGGAGACGTCCAGTCCACATCGCTCCAGGTCTTCTGAGTAGAACATGATGTTTCCTTTCTCCAGATGTTCAAACGCCAGCCGACCCAACTTCAGAAGGAGTTCTTTATCAGCCTCAGTCAGTTCCTCTGGTCTCTGCTTTCCTCCATACTTCTGCTTCTTCCTCTTTATGAACCCTCAGGAAGTGTGAGTAGAGGTCAGTCAGGGTTTTGGGGAGCTCTCCTCTCTGGTCTCTGGTCATCATGTCCTCCAGAACTATAGCAGTGATCCAGCAGAAAACTGGGATCAGACACATGATGTGGAGGCTCCTGGAGGCCTTGATGTGTGAGATGATTCTCTTGGACAGATCTTCATCACTGAACCTCCTCCTGAAGTACTCCTCCTTCTGGGAGTCAGTGAAGCCTCGTACTTCTGTGATCCTGTCAACACACGAGGGAGGAATCTGATAGGCTGCTGCAGGTCTGGAGGTGATCCAGATGAGAGCTGAGGGAAGCAGGTTCCCCTGGATGAGGTTCACCAGGAGCACGCCAACTGACGATACTTGTGTGACATCAGAGATGAGCTGATGCTTGTTGAAACCCAGTGAAAATCTGCTTTCATCCAGGCCATCAAAGATGAACAGAAGTTTCCAGACAGTCAGATCTTCTGCTCTGATCTTCTGTAATGTTGGATGGAAAACATGAAGCAGTGAGAGAAGACTGTGCTGCTCATCTCTGATCAAGTTCAGCTCCCTCCATGAGAGCGGAAGCACCAGACTGATGTCTTGGTTCTCCAAACCTTCTGCCCAGTCCAGACTGAACTTCTGCACTGAGAAGGTTTTTCCAACGCCGGCGACACCGTTGGTCAGAACCACTCTGATGTGTCTCTGTTGCTCAGATAAGACTTTGAAGATGTCCTGGCACTTGATTGGAGTGTCCTGGATGTTCTTCTTGGAGGTTCTCTCAAGCTGTCTCACCTCATGTTGTGTGTCCACCTCCTCACTTTGTCCCTCAGTGATGTAGAGCTCAGTGTAGATCTTGTTCAGCAGGGTTCCACTTCCTGCTTCATGAGTTCCTTCAGTCACATGTTCACATCTTCTCTTCAGACTCATCTTATGACCTTCTATCACCTCCTGCAGTTCACCACCCTCTGAAACAAACAATCTTTTAAATCCTTTTACAATTGTCATCTACAGCAGTAACACAGATGTCCTCAACTGGAAAATATTCTGTCATGTTTGAATGATAGAAGCAACAGTCGGGTAATGACCCATCTCACTGTCAGTTTAAATGTTATGTCTTCTTATGTACACCTATTCTTTTATTTCATTGGGTTTCAATGTAATTTAGTCTATAACAACCATTTCCATGTCTTCCAAGAGTTTGCTTGGACTAAACAGCTGGTAAAAGCTGGATGATATTTAGAAAAACACATCAAACCTTCTCCAAACACATCATACTCAGCAGACCCATTGTCCTGTAAAGGTCACCTGCCTTCAGCTCTTTAACACTTTCCAGAACTAAATGACTAAATGTTGCTAAATACTGTCTAAGCATTTAGGAAGGTCTGAAGAGGGTCCAGGGGTTCCAGTGGAACCAAACAAGTGCTCTCTGGATCTTCTCTTGCACATTGTAAATACACAAGTTGTTCCTTTATTCCGACCCAAAAGTATCTTATAAATACAAATGTACGAGCTTACGTGAGACGCTGTTGTTCAGGTCGGCGGTCTGCAGTTCAGTTCTCCGTTTCTTTTCACCCTCGGGACAGGAGGAATCTCCAATGGAAGCAGACCGTTTCTGATAGCTGTCAAAAATGGGAATAGTGGTTATACATGTCTACTGGGCGTTAGCAACGCCTAAGAAAGGCTGCGTTCACTTCTACTTTCAGTTTGCTCTGACAGTTGAAGATTGAATGAACACTGAGCAAAAAATATAAAGTTATTTACGTTCTAACAAGCTCGTTTAGTTGGAGAAAAGTGTATTTGATCTAAGTGTTTAGTGGCTTTTCCTCATTGTGAATTTATGTTAAAAATAAAAGTGCCAAATCAGGAATATAAACTCATAGAATAGAACAAAAGTTCTCCATTTATGCTCCAAATACAGTCGTCTGGTCTCTGAAACTGATCATTAAATAGCACAGAGGTCACGCGTATTCAAAAGCTTATTTCAACCATTTAGAAATGACTGATATTGTTGTCTATGGGTTTATTAGAACCAGGAGCCTTATAAATAGACTTTTTAATGAATTTTCATGACATGTGGTGGAACAGTGTGGCAGAACAAGCTGCACAGACCTGCCATGTCTTACCCATCCGTATCTAAATGGAGAGCTGGAGCACTCTGCAATGATGGATATTGTTGGGAAACTTTAAAATATATGCCTAGGAATTTTAGTGAGATGATGTTAACCCATGTAGGAGAAATGACCAGTTAAAAACACAAGCAATTTTCAGTTTTAAAAGATTTACCACACTAAAATTAACATGGGAGTTAATGGGAGCGAACGCCTGACATGTTGGTGCACCGTTTCATTTTAAGGACCTGATGAATTCATTTTTCACGATAGTAGAGGCTAATACCACAAAATGATGTTTTGTATGGTTGTGAAATGTTCTAAGGCAGAGTTATGTGGTTCAGAAAACCTTACTTTAAAGGTGAGCCTTGAGGTCTGATACCAAAGTTAAAGGGTGCCACACAACACATCATCACGCTTTAGTTTTCTTACATTTCCTCTGAACTTCTGAAGTTTATTAGTCATCTTTGGACGGTCACTCTTCAGGGACACCCAGCTGGGCACTGTGGACTCTGCTCTGTCCTCGTCCATCCTGAGGAAACATCAGAAATAGTGATGAGACTGTGATGAAGGTAAATAATCTGTAGAGGTTGGTAGTTAAATAATCCCAATTCACTGCATTTTTATCAAACAGGAACATTTCTAATCCATTCTGGATAACAACTGAATCAATAAATCAATGATGTCTCTGTATCATTTTCATGTTTTCAGAGTTTAAGCTGCTTTTTTTAACTGTTCCCTGCAGTGAGAAAAGAACTGGCACCTTTTCCAGCCCCTCATCCTGCAGCACTGAATGTGCTCTAAAGTTCTTTCCAGAGCAAACGTCTCTGCACTTGCAGCAACATGTTGTAGTCATGGATCCGTGAGGAGAACCGGATACAGGAAACGCCCCCACTTTGATCCCAAAACCCAACTGGTGGCCAACGGTGGTCCGGCAACGACGGGGACGCTGGTCCATCGGGCCGACAACACTGGTTTTCCACAGGCCAACATGGTGAAAGGACTGTGCACCGTTTCATTTTAAAGAGCTGATGAATTTCATTTTTCACGATAGTGGAGGCTAATACCCACAAAATGATGTTTTTATGGTTGTGAAATGTTCTAAGGCAGAGTTGTGTGGTTCAGAAAACCTTACTTTAAAGGTGAGCCTTGAGGTCCAATACCGAAGTTTAAAGGTTGGTCTTTGGACCAGTCGCTCTTCATGGACACACAGCTGGGCACTGTGGACTCTGCTCTCTCTTTTTCCATCACACATTCGCTCATTTTTAAATGTGAGTCTAAACGGTTAAGCAGGAACAGTCTGCTGACACAGAAAAGAAGATTAAAGAACATGATTCTCAGCATGAAGACAAGCAGAGGTCTGTCCAATGACGTATTGTCGGCTCATTCACATCAAAATCTATTATATGATGTCACCCTGTACATCATACAGGCCACATATATATTGGGAAAAAGTTTTGGGACATCTTAAAAGTTTACACCATGTTAAATATAAAATAGTTGTGGAAAAAATGTTTCTCCTGGGTGTTTCAGAAGGTGCGGTGGCATTAGACGGACGCACACAAATACAAATGAAATCATTTTTTATCTGGTTATGGTTTACAAGAAAACCTAAATTCTTTCAAGATGTCAGTTCTCAACATTAAATTCAACAAATAAGATGAGAATGCATTCAAAACTAAACAGAAATACGTCATCACATCATCAAAGTGGGTCAAATGCAGCATCATCTTCTGTCATCTCAGACAGGATTCCAAGAAGAGGATCTTCATTTTCAACAACGCACCTTGACATCTCATCATGGCTCGTCTGTCAGATTACAAGCAGCTTTTTTGATCAGGCGCATCATGTTTCTCACCAACACATGATGGTGCTGGAAAAAACATTTGTAGCCTGACCTAGAGGTCAAAACTCTGCATGGCGTGCACAGCTACTAGTTGCAGCTGGTGGTTGTGGCGGAGGAGATCCCAAACATATCTAGCAAGCTTGTTTTGGAGCAGAGCTTGTCCACCACCTCTGACCCCACTCATCACAGAAGTCCCACCATATCCATGGCCAGGTGTGTTGGCAGCATTGGAGCCAGCCTCAGGAAAAAGGTGTGTCAATATCTCAGAAGTGATGATCAAGTTGACACACCCAACAGAAGTCAAGCAACCCAACATGCTGAATAGAATAGATGACACACAGCAAAGGGCAAAAAACACCCAATTCTGCTCAGACTAATCTGATCTGACCACATGTACAGGACCAAAAATATCAAAACACCATGGGTTTAGGTTTCCTTTCGTTTTCTTGACTGCTTCATTCAAAACAGAACACATTTCATAAATCCATAATAACAAATTCATATTCCACAAAGACCCAGTTGTTAAAACAATAAAATGGAATGCCTTGATCTCTCCCTCTTTCCATACTCTCCTTTTTAAAATAAAGGATTGATTGTCCCCTGGTGGAGGGACAAAGAGAGGAGGCTAAAACTGTCGCGTTTGTGTCCCTCTTTCCGTGGATTTTTCCACTAACTGCAAATAATATTGTGACTTATTGTGAGTATTAAAATGTGCTTCCTCAACCTCTAAAATGTTGGCTCAGGGTTAGCGGAAAACGCAGTTAGAGGAAACACGCTACAAAGTTTGATCATCCGTCACAACATTCCCGTCGACCAGCCGCAATGTGCGTCCGAAACACGCGCACGCTCATTGCGAACACGCAGCTTATTAAGCCGCATCTCGCAGCGGAACATTGATTCGAGACGACAGCAGTGAAAGAACCAAATGCTACCTGAATATTAGAGGTTTTCCATCAGGGCTCGGTCACTCCAGATGGAGCCCGAAGTTGAGAACTTTCACTTTCGCTTCTTCTTCCTCTACACGTCACGTGTTTGTGGTTGGATCGCGTCATATCCAGCACAGGCGCCTCTCTTCAGAACAATTTGGTCCACGTTTTAACTGAAATACTGGGAAACAACTGGAGTTCGTCTGACAGATGTTCGTTTTTGGGTGCGGAATCAAACTGGGTCAACTTTTTGATCTATAGGATCCCCTCTGGTTCAAAGTGTCCCTATAGGATATTGACAGTACTGACCTTTTGGGGGCTGCACACCCTCTTAATGGTGACGGCACCAACGGAGCTGATCCAGTTGTCATCAGCTGGCCAGTCTGACTCCAGCTCATTAGGGGAAATTTGCTGATCTGGAGGAGAAGCTTTCAAAACTTGACGGGCTGGGGGGAAATGACTGTAATTTTGGAATCAGCGTGCCAATTTTATTTTTAATCAGAATAATTTAGAATAATTTCAACAGGATATTTTCAAATTGTTCCCCAGTGGAGCTGCCAACTGAATATGGTGACCTGCTCCTACACACAGAAATCCGATGGCTCAGCAGGGGACGGATTTTGCTTCCTTTTTTGTCCCTTTTGAGTGAAATAAAAGAGTTCATGCAGTCCAGAGGGGAAGACGCCGCGCTGCTGGAGGACACTGACTGGACACTGGACCTTGCATTTTTAACGGACATTACTGGGAAACGGAACAGTTTGAACTGGGAGCTGCAAGGCAAAGGTGAGACTGTTGCTGATAGGATCAGTGCATGTAAATGCATCTAAAGCCAAGATGAACATTTTCTCTGTGCATTTACAGACAAAAGGTGCTGCACTTCCCCTCTGTGCAGATGGTGCTGAGAGACAACGCTTCTGCATGTGAGGCTTTGGACTAAAGCGCAGAAAAGTGCTCTCAGCTCATAAAAAGACTTGGGCAAGAGTTTGAGAACAGGTTTTGGGACCTGGATCAGCTTGAGCCATGTGTGTCCTTCATTTCTAACCCTTTCATGAACGTGGACATATCATGCATTGCTCAGCAGTTCAGTGCAACCTTCAGCCTGGATGCTGCACAGATGCTAATTGAAATTGGGACATTGTGAAATGAGCTGCAGCTCAAAGCCTCTCAGGCTGCACCAAACTTTTGGTGCCTTGTTGACACAGAAAAGTACAGTGGTGTATGTACAGCAGCTATGAAGGTTGCAAGCCTTTTTGGTTCGACCTCTCTTTGTGAATCAGCCTTTTCTGACAGGAACTTCATCAAGAACCAACACAGAAGACGCCTCCCTGATGCACATCTGCCAGACTCACTCAGAGCTGCACTGTCAAGTTCCCCACCAGAGGACAACACACTGGTAACCGCAGCAACGCCAGGCTTCCCCCCAACGGACAAAGAAACGGACACCAGATTTGGTGTCTCCTTCAGAATTTGTTCAATGTGTTTGTAAAATGGAACAATTGTTTATGTTAAAATGTTCATGTGAAAAATCTGAAGTTCAAAACGTAATCAGATTTATTTTAAAATCTGAAAGTTATTTTTGTATTTTACATGATTTATTATTTGTACAAACGTGGTGCAAAGTAATTCATGATTTGTTAAAAAATGTCAGTGGCTGGAAAAATGGGACATTGTGATTTCCTAGGACTGTTGGAGAAGTGATCATTTTAAAATGGTTTGAACATTTATTTCAATTTGAAAAACACTTGCACTAAGACAAAATCTAGAAATAAAGTGTTGCATATTGATATTTATCTGTTCCTGATCTTGTTAAATCATTGTTGATATTGATTGTGAGGAATCATTAACATGATCAGTGTCTTTGCAGAGATGAATATCATTAACTATTAATAATGACATTTAGTTCAAGGTAAATTGAGCAAATTGGCTATTTCAGAAGTGTGTATCAAACTGGTAGCCCTTCACATGATTCAGCACCCAGGAAGTAGCTCTCCGTCTCAGAAAGGTTGGTGACCCCTGTGCTACAGAGTCAAGTTTAGAGGAGAAATATGCTATTGGCTTCATTTTAGCTCCACTGTTGAGCTCAGACTGAGGTCATCAAATGTCCTGTGCCATCAACCATCTGAACCAAAGGTTTGCTGTAATCTGGCAAAGCTAAAGCTGTGCTCCACACCAAGGCTTGCTTCATGTCACAGAAGGCCGTTTCTGCATTTTCAGTCCAATTTAGTGGAGAAGTCATTTTTAAGTTATCATACATCAGTCTTTGCAACGGTGCTGTATTTCAGCATAATTTGGCACCCAGTTGCAACAATAATTAGTCCTAAAAAGGACATCATTGCTTTGTAGTCTGGTTTCGGAGCTTGCAGAATAGCTGTTTTATGGCCCTCTATGATAGTGGGATGGACACCGTCTCTCCTAATCAGACCAGGTTTTCCCCAAAAAGTGCTCCAATTGTCTACAAAGGCCACCTGGTTTTCGGGGCACCACCGTGACAGCCAGCGACGGAGCGACGACATGCGGCTAAACATCTCATCGCTGGCCAGATTGGGGAGGGGACCAGAGAATGCTCCGGAGTCCCACATCGTTTTAGCGTAGTTGCACACCGACTCCAAGTTACCGTATTTTCCGGACTATAAGCCGCTACTTTTTTCCTAAACTTCAAACACTGTGGCTTATTCTATGGTGCGGCTTATTTATGGATTTTTCTTCCACCGCTAGGGGCGCTCTAATCGGAACTAGAATCAAAACTAAGAAAAATCAATGCAAAGAAGAAAACGCTACTTTTTCTTTAGCAGATAGAACACGGACGACAAATTACCAATTGTTAATTGTTTTCAAATCCTCGCCCCTTCATCATGGAACCCACACGAAGAAGTTCGTATGATGCAGGTTTTAAGTTGAAGGCCATTGATCTAGCTAGCCAGGAAGGAAACCGCGCTGCTGCACGCAAGCTTAGCGTTAATGAATGTATGGTGAGACGTTGGATTGGAGGCAGCAGCGGGAGGAGCTAATGCAATGCCCAAAGTCGAAAAAAGCTTTCAGGGGACATAAAAGCAGGTGGGCTGAACTTGAAAATGTCCTGGAGGAGGACTGGGTGAACACACAGCGAGCAGGTGGCCGAGGTGTTTCCACTCTACAGCTCCGACTTAAAGCCAAAACAATCGCCCGCGAAATGAATATTGAAGATTTCAAAGCGGGGCCGTCATGGTGTTTCAGATTTATGAAACGTAAAAACCTGTCCATCAGGACACGGACCACTCTCTGTCAGGAACTCCCCCCTGACTATCAGGAAAAAATTAAAAACTTCCACAAATTCGTTGAAACAAAGATCCAAGAACACTCCATCGGACCAGACGACATAATAAATATGGACGAAGCACCTTTGACGTCTGCTCTGCCTCTGACCAGGACTGTTAACAAGACAGGCGCATCATCCGTGTTGTTGAAAACAACAGGCCACGAGAGAACGCACTTCACCTGCGTTCGGGCATGCACGGCATCCGGACAACAACTTCCACCACTGGGGATTTTTAGTGGCATAGTGGTCAAAGTTAACACCAAAGGGGGGATGATGGAAGGCCTGATGAAGGAATGGTTAACGGAGTGCTACAGCAAGCGCGCAGGAGGAGTTTTCACCAGCAAAAAGCACTGCTTGTTTTGGATAGCATGAGGGCCCACATCACAGATTCTGTGGAAGCAGCGATCACGAAAACAAACTCTATTCCAGCTGTGATTCCTGGAGGTGCAACAAAGTATTTGCAGCCACTTGACATCTGTGTGAATCGGGCATTTAAAGCTGCACTCCGGGTTGAGTGGGAGACTTGGATGACCAGTGGTGAGAAATCATTCCCAAAAACCGGCCGCATGCGAAAAGCATCCTTTTCTGATGTCTGTCAGTGGATCCCAACAGCGTAGAGTGCTGTGAAAGAATCCACGATCACCAACGGGTTCCGAAAGGCTGGACTGCTACGCAAAGAGAGCGGCGCACCTTCAGAGCCGACTTCAGCGGAGGATGATACGGAGAGCGAGACTGATGGAGACAGATGTGACGAAGCGCTTCTGGGGTCGTTCAACTCCGACACTGAAGAAGACGACTTCATGGGTTTCAGCCAAGAGATGATGAAAGTGACTTGTGATTTCAAACACAGGAGAAATGAAGAGAAATACTGGTTATTTTCTCTTGGTTCTGTTCCGTTTTAATCAACAAAGTTGCTGCCGTGTTAAAAGGCACTGTTAGGAAAGAATCTGTTCGGTACTTACATGTACATTTACAGTTCAAAATCGTTCTGTACATGCAGTAAATATCTAATTTTTCAACATAAATATCTGCGGCTCATAACCCGGTGCGGCTTGTATATCTTTTTTAATTTATTTTTTTTAAATTGAGCAGATGCGGCTTATATACAGGTGCGGCTTATAGTCCGGAAAATACGGTAATTTTGGTGACCTCCGACTGACGAAGCCGGGTGTCGTTGGCTCCGACGTGAATAATAACTTTACCAAATTTACGTTTACTTCTCGCCAGGAGCTTTAGATTGGCTTCTACGTCGGCCGCTCTGGCCCCCGGAATGCACTTGACTATGGTCGCTGGAGTCGGCGTGCGATGCCGGAGGGGGGGGGGGGCGCGTGTGACCCTAGGGAACATGTTTTTTTTGCCGTACTAGAATAAAGTGTAATTGCACGTCCACTACAGTAGGTGGCAGTGGCGCTCTCATTGTCAGAGTGTGCGCAGGCAGTATTAGCTCTATGGTGGAGAGGTTTTTGCACCGAGCAGCCGGGATCGTCTTCAAAACAGCCCGACAACAAGCAGACTTTTCCGCTCTTAAGGAGCCGAGGGAAGTTTTTAACGAAAAGAGCCCGAGGCCCCTCCCGTCCCGGGAGAGACGATCCATTCCTCCGCCAGCGCCGGCTTAAAACAAAACGAAAGTTTTCTTTTTGGGTTTCAGCTTCTGAAGGCTGCACCTGGAAGCGTGGGGAATGTTTCAGGAAGACTGGAAAGACTCACCGAGAGGCTGTCCCGCGATGATCCGGGCGTTGTCCCCGGCCACGGCCGCCCGGGCGTTCCTCTCGTTCAGGTACTGTACGAAGGCGTAGCCCTTGTGCACAGAGCAGCCCACTATCTTGCCATACTTGGCGAAGATGACCTCTATGTCCGACTTCTTGACGATGGCTGTGTTGAGGTTGCCGATAAAGACTCTGGAGTTGAGGGAGCGCGGGTCGTTCTTGTTGGTCACGTTGCTGGTCTGAGTTTTACCAGTCATCCTCCTCAGGTTGCCCTCCTGGGACACAGACAGAGGCGGAGGACAGGACTTTAGGGGACGTGGAGCGGACCAACGTCTACAGCGGTTTGATAAATAATCACATAGAAAAACACAAACGGTGAGTGAAACACTGCGGCTAAATCATCCCACAATGGACTGTTAGCTTAACGGCTAGCCCTTTTGTCTAGAGACACCCAAAAATGACTGTTTTCCTACTCCAGCTGTTGCTGTATTGTGCTTCTTTGTAACCAAAATGCTGCCAAAATGTTACTTTGATCGTTAGCGGGCTTTAAACTGCTAGTTAGCCAGACAATTCAGCTCCACTCTCCCTTTGTTGTGGATCAGTATCCACAAATGAGTGCTGAAAGATGTTAAAATTTACTGCTTTTCTGCTAAAGTGAAGTTGCCTTCGTGTTTATCCCAGTATGTAACGGTTTGACAGCATAAACAAACCATAAGGTGGTGCTAGCTTGTGAGCATTGTCACGTTTTAGCTTATTTCCGTTTTACTTTTTGGATCCGTAAGTACCCAAAGAGACCAAGCAAACAGGAAATTAGTAAACCATACAGGTCAGTGAAGGTAGCATGTGTGCTAAAGGAAGTGTGCACAGGAACAATGTAGCATGTCAGCCAGCATGGGCCAAAGCTTAGTGGGAATAAAACTATGAGCAGCTAACCTGAAATATCGACAGCATGGCTAATTGGTTGCCGTGGCAACGTTGCCCCTTGAAATACATTTTTCACAGAAGTCAGCGATCAACTGAATTTATTTCTAAAGCGCCCTGGAAAAAAAGCTACTGGAGATTTTAGGCATTAGAGCAGCAAAATAATAAGAATTCCAGGTCCTGAAATTCCACTGGAGGGATTAAAAAACAAACAAGAAGAATTGTTAACCACAGCGGAGCCTGTGCAAAAGTCCCGGACCCTGTAAATGAGCTCAAATCGATGCAGCTAACAATTGCTGTGGTAAATATTGGATTAGCCGCAGGCTAGCTTGTTATTTTTCCCGGTATATTTGCATGGGGCCGAGACATTTCTGCCCGTGAAGCACAAAGGCGCCGTCTGCTGAAGGCATTTCTCGAATCTTGCTTTATTCGAGGTCATCGGTCAGTCTCGCCCTCACCTCGGGCACGTCGTTGCATTATGAGAGGAGAGAGGAGGCAACAATGCAGCGGCGGCGAGCGGGACGGCGGTCGGGAATGTTGCTCCCGCCGTTTCACTGACGACAGAATGTGGAGCGACGCACTAATTCACACATCAGCGCGCCCAACGCTGCCTCCTTTTATTGTTACGCCTCTGGAATTGGTCTTGTAAAAGAGCAGGTTTCTGTGTGTGTGTGTGTGTGTCAGATTAGTCGCCAAGGTAACAGCGATGTTATCACGCGTTTACTCACTCCAGTTTTAGAGCTTTAACGGGTTTTTTTAGTGCGTTACAGCGTCGGGAACAGGGATTTGGGACCTGATTGACGGCGGAATTCCGTGTTTAGAGAAGCCGGGATCGTGGAGAGATCCTGCCTCGGGGATCCGTTACAATGACGCGAGCCGATCAGCCGCTCGTTCCTGGATAAACAGGCATTATTTCAGTTGTCCCCCCCCCCCCCCATCTCCAACGTGACATCACCTGCGGAATAATTCTGTTCGCTCTTTTAGATCCACGCGGGCGCGGTGACTCACTGCCGGCGTTGTTTACCGGCTCGTGTGTGTGTGTGTGTTGTTGTGTTGTTGGTGCGCGTGGGTGTGTGTGTGGGACTAAACGGCTGCTCGCCATCTTTCAGTCAGTTTTACCCTTCATGCCATCGCTCGTCTCTGCGACTGTCCCGAGTCCGGATCCCACTTTTTCCGTATGTAAATGAGTGTCGCCACTTCTGCCTGGAGTTTTTAATCCAAAGGGTTTTATGCTAATTTCCCACCGCGGACGTGGACAATATCGAGGAGGTGGGTGAAGTTGGAAAAAGAAAAGAAACTGGTGCACAGAGATTTCTGCCCCCCCCATCTCCTCTATCCCATCAAGGTTCCTGGAGACTGGAACCACCCACTAACCACGTCTGTTCCCTCTGGGGGACGGTTCCCAACTCCGCCAGTGTTTCTGCTCCCGTGTCCTGATAGAGGGCCGCTAATACCCTCGCAGGCTCACGGATAATATCCAGCAATATCAAACGGAATGTGCCGAAGTTGCCGTAAATGAAACGTGTTGCTGTAATGTTGTTGCTCCGCGCTCACGCAGGAGCGCTGCCCGCCGGCTAGCACCGATGGGATGGGAGTTTTTATGGGATTGGAAGCGCGTTGCGCCGGGAACAGCCTGTGACGGCGTCCGGAAAAGACCGGCGGCGTCCTCGCCTCTTCGAACGCTTTGAATTCGGAAGGAAGCGCGGCGCCATCACAGGAGGCCCCGGCCAACGTTGCACCAAACATTCAGCGGATAAGTCGGAACCGGCAACAGGAACATGTCGACTTGGAACCCTGCAAAATTGGCCCTGTTTGAGAGGTGCACCTTGCTCTCCGCTGGACCGGGCTCCCCGGGCGGCTGTTTAGGCCACTTGCCTGATCTATGGACATTTCCCACGGAGGGAGGGGGGCGGCTGAATTGATTCCTTTTGCCATTTCCTGGCACTCCAGCGGCGAGCGTTCCTCTGGGCCGTGCCGCAGCCACTCCGGCCTGATTGTTGCCGGGCCTGACGTGCTGAAGAAGGCGCCGCTCAGTGGAACAGAACAGAAGCAGAGACGTTGATGCACCTTTTCTCTCGCCGGCGCTGCCATGTACTCCTGAGGTGAAATAATTGCTTCACGCTTTCTTTCCATTTGTACCGTGTCCCGAATCCCCCCCTCCCACTGAGAGATAAATGCCCTCATTTGTAAGCCAACCGGTGGCGGCGGCGTTACCGCGGCTCAAGAATCGGTGCATTTGATGACAAACCGGCGGGATTAGGCGAGATTAATCAAAACAAGCTGAATCCGGGAAGCGTGCTCCGTGACCCCGGACGCCTCAGGACCCACGGGCGTTTGTCCCGAAGGCGTGAGAGGCGCCTTCAGCGCCCACCTCGCCCGGCCGCCCGCGCTCCGACTCATCAAAGATTGATGTGAATTCATCCAAAAACCGTTGTGGGGGTTCATGCTGACGCTGGAGACGCAGTTGCTGGCGCTCTTGTCTCATAGCAACAGGGTGGCGTGCTGCCTTCCGGCCCCGACCCACCAAAAGGCCGTTCCCTCTTTAGAGAATCAAAGATCTTCGTGGGCAGAAATCCGAGACCCCTCACACGGGTGGACAGATCAGCGTTCCCGCTGTCAGGGCGGTGGGAGAATCCTCGATTGTCGACGGAAGCTTTAACTCTTCCGGAAGGCAGCTGTTGTGAATCTTCTCCTGGTGGTTGCCGAGATGTGTTGATGATGAAGGAAACTCACAGACACACACCGACTTGGTTATCAAAGATGTTTATTGGAGAGAACAGTCAGGCATCAATCGGACGCTGCAGCATGCCCGAGGGAGGTTTCGAGGTCCCGATGGTGAAGAACTCCGGGGAGTCTATCTCGACACCTCCTTCTTATAGAGCCGAGTAAACACATTCTTTTCTGATGACCTCACGCTATACCGTATGGTCAACTCAATGGTGTATTGTTCAGTTATGACTAAAAAAAGGGAATAGTGGAGATGCTTCATGCTATACATCCTCCTAGTGAGAGGTACCAGGGGCCCACAGGTTCCTGTAGAAGGAAGAAGGGCACCGGACACACATGTGGAGGATGTCCTGATATTGTGCTTAGGTTAGCAGTTAAACACATTTCGGCCTTACAGACGTAAAGCCTGCATAGAACAGGTCAGATACTACATATTTCCCCCCTTCGAGACTAAATAGAGTCTCGAACAATAAAGAATAACCAAGTTTTAATAACAGTGACGGTGACTAATAAAATGGTATAATTTGAAAAAGATTGATTAATTAGACGTGACCAATATGTGAAATTTAGTGGAGTGCGAGAGTGAAAAACCCATCCGACAGACGTCTTTCAGTTTACAACCATCAAAACACTTTAGACGGGAAAATTCTCTCACGGTCCCTCTGTCGACGGCGACCACCTATGGTACTCCAATCCAATTTGCAAAAAGGTTATATTAGGGAAGAGTTTGGCAACCACATACGAGATACTCAGAAAAAAATCAAAAAATGTCCACGATCAGGCTGGTCGTCCCATCGGACCTTACCTTGGACCTTTCCCTGCCTAAGGACCCCTTTCCCTATACCAAAACAAGGAAAAAACTGAGTTCTCATAGCATCTGCCTACTGATGAAATCTCCCTAGTAACTTTATTAATACAAACTTCAAATGTATGCATTAAACACATCAACAGTAATTTTCGAATCTGTAGTTCACAGTCCCCTGATGAAGGATCTTCAGTTGTTCCCCATCTTCATTCAGGGTCCTCCAGCATCTTTCACAGTTCATTTTGAATTTCTGAGTCCATTCCAACATAGTTGTCACCCCAACGTAGCTCCCCAACTACTGTCCTGGAAACAGAAAACAGAGGTACCAGTATCTTTGCCAAGAAAAAAAACATCGGTTTCATTAGAGATAATACAATACAAACATATCAAACATGATTATCACGATTAAGTAAATTATGTAACCATTTCCCCCTTTGTCACCGGAACTACAACGGAGGAAAGGAAAACATAAACACCGTTAAATGCAAAGAATAACATAAGGATATGACTCAAAGGTCACACTAGATACTGAATTATTGATTATACTGGATATTTATCAACCATCTCATCAGAAATGTCCTCCTCATCTGAATCGGCCAAAGCTTTGACACTTAAGAGTGGCATCTGGACCTGGTCGCTAGGCATCACTACACCAATCCAACGCAATATCATCGCCTTGGCACAAGTTAATGACAAAGTACAAAAACAAAACATCACACTTAGTGACACTACGACAGCACTGAGAACCTGTACCAACATAGCTCCCATTGGACCAAATTTGTCCTGAAGCCAAGCCGTCGCTGACGTTCCTGCGCGCTTTCAGAAGGTCCAAACGCATCTCTTATCTTCTTCAAAGCGTCAATCACACTTGTTATATTATCACCATTGTCTGGAATCAGAGTATAACAAGCATCTCCTGTCAAGTTCAAAGACACACACAAACCTCCTTCTCTGGCCAAGATGTAATCTAGCGCCATGTCATGTTTCAACAACGTAAGTCTGTGACTTCTCTGAGCGTTGGAAAGGTGTTTAAAGCCTTTTATGGTTTCATTGGCAAAACCCTGCAGAGTGTAAGTAATATTGCTGAGGTACTGATGGAACAGATGTCACCGATGGAAATTGATACGATTGGCATGATGTTTGGTTTGATTGCATTTGTAATGTCTGATCAGGTTGGCTTTCCATCACTACTGCTTGCTTTTTCTCTTTTCTTTGTTATCCACCAGCTGCAGTTGAGTAAGTTTTCTGAGAGTTTCATGATCTTGGTTTTTCAACTCTTTCTCTACGATATAGTTCAACCTGGTGAGCAATGTGATCAATGTAAACACTCTTAATCATGTTCCCAAGACCAACCACCTCTGCTATTTTACTACGCACCGGCAATGGCAATCCCTTCTGAATTTTAGCTCAATGATAGACTGCTCCATTTGATTAGCATCGGGATCATTGCCTGTGACATTACGCCAAGTCTGTAGAGCTCTTGAAACGTAGGCTCTCGGATTTTCTTGTTCACCCAATGGTTCAATGAGGATATTATCAGGATGTATGTTAGTTGGAAACGCGTCTTTCAGCGCCCCCCAAAACTGACCTCTGTGAGCAGAAAACAGTTCAGCATCATTTACTGCGGTTGCCATGAACCGAGGCATGCCAGCCTTCTGCAAAAGGTCTTCCATGGCAGACACACCAATGAGATTAGCTAGGAGCCTTTTAATGTCTCCACAGCAGGTTGTGTTCCAATCAAAAGTTCCTCCAGTTTTGAAATCCAGGGGTGTGCCCCTTCCTGAAGGATAGGTAGCTTCTCTAATATATCTGACATATCGGAGTTCTGCCAAGGTTTATACTCAAAACTTTGACCACGAACAACAACAGGGAACATTTTGTTAGCAGAGCTGTCTTTCTTTGAACGCAAGGCGTAGTCAGAAGTGATCAGCCTTGAAAGCCTTCCCTTCTTTAACGACTTACGCCGTTTTTCCATATCTTCCAATTGTCTTTCTAGCATCTTATGAGCTTCTGGAGTTCCCGTCAAGCTAATGTCTAAACGACACTGTTCGATACCCCTCTCAAGATTTCTCAAAGCACGTTGTCTTTCCTCAGAGGAAGAACAATTGCCGTCTGAGTCTTCATCAGTGTCTGACCCTGAGCTGTCATCGGTCAGATCTTGACCAGACTTAGCTTTCTTTTTAGATTTGTTACCCCTCTTTTCAGCTTTAGCCAACACACGCTTAATGGCGGGATCATAGCCACCTATGGCTTCATCCGTACCGCTCTCATCATCGTCCTCCAGAAGCAGTGTGTTGTAAACATCATCTCGTGTTTTCCTTGATTTAGATTTTGGAGTTGTCGGATAAATGTGCATGACTGTTTTTGCCTTCCCCTTTTCAACTTTGGTTGATGATCATCTTTAATGTTGTACTTGCCTTTCTGGCTGAGTACAGGAAGTTGTGGATAGATATCAGTGTATTCAGTTTCTGTCTCATACGGTGGAGGGGTTGTTACAGGAGCCGTGTGAGAGAAAGGAGTGTTAATTTTTTCCACAAGCGCCGCTGTTTGTTTTGCGGTTCTTTCAATAATTTCTTTAGCTATTCTGTTTTTCTTTTTTGCAGCCAATCTCGACTTCTGTCCCTCCTGTTCAAAAAGTTTCAACATTGCGAGTTCAGTCTGTCTTTTTTCTGCACGAGACTTCCCCCTTTTTCCTTTTTTCTCATTTGCTTTATAGGCGGTAACAAGTGTACAGATTGTTTGAATCACATCAGGGTTGAGGGTACCTTCAACCGGCCAAGGTTGTTCAATATCTGGCCAACGCTTGTTCCATTTCTTTGAGGCCTCTGGTAGGCCTTTAATAAGGGGATTGTTTTTCTGCACCACCTCAATTGGGGTCATGCGTTTAACCGATTACTCTCCGCTTTTGACATTTTGCTGTAGCAGTTGTCTTAGGAAAGTACGGTATATCAATTTCAAACCTTAATATGTAAATGCTGTGTTTATTTCACTTTAATGTTTAATTTAAATGCAAAACTATTAATTGTTTAACTGATGAATACAAAAAGAAATAAATTCAATTAATATAGGAATCTAGAAATATAAAAACATGAGAGGAAACAGCAAAGCAGAATTATAGTAAAGAATTAATAAAGAAGAGTGTGTAAATAAAATTAAAAGGTTGAAGGAATTTATAAATTCCTTATAACTTTCAAACAAATCTGGTCTGACTCTAAACCTGTCCAAATGAGCTGCAAAACAATCGCTGTAGATGTTTGTCCAAAAGATTATGGTGTGTGTATATATAAAATTTCACTGGCCTTAGTGCAAGACCGTTATGTCGCCACCAGCAGATCAATTCCTCCTCTCGTCTGTCCCTACTGGAGTCAAGTTCAGGTGCATCAAAAGTGTAAAAAGGAAACAGAAAAAATTCAATAATTCATGAACTGTCAAACTCCTTCAACAAAATAAAAAGTGCACAATTCTTGAACATTATCATAAATTGTCAACAAACTTCTAATTAATGTGTTATTATCATTGTTTTTATCAAATTATTGTTATTTTTAATGTTATTGTTATGATAAACAATCATCAACAGCAAACAGTCATTTAACAATCATTCATAAACCATAATCAGCCAAGTAGATAAACCTGTTGCATTTATGCCCCAGCATATCTCTTCTTAAATTCCAACACACATCAAACAATCAAACTCTGATTAATAAAGGAGAGAGAAAATGTGCGCTCCATTTTCTTCTCCTGATGAAAGCTGTCACTTCAGAAAGTGAGAGAGGGTTGAGTGGGGAGGGACTCTCCGCACCACCCCTAGGGGGAGCCAACTAGCTCCACCCCTTGAAGTCGAGAACCACTTCCTGTTCACTCTCGATAGTCGGAGGGTGAACATCCGTTCTCGCCAGCTCCAAGCTAGTCACTGGTTGCAGGCCCAACACACAGCTGCAGACTGTGAGCCACGCCCTGAGATCCAAAGGATCCAAATTAACAACAACAACGAATATGAATAATTTGCAAAATCAATATAAATAAAGTTCTTCAGAGATATTACATAACCATAGAAATCCGCAAAAACAAACTCCTATATTTCTCAATGTTCTTTATTCACCACTACTTCTGCATGTATGTATATGTGAGTGTGTGTGTGTGTGTGTGTGTATGTATGTAGGTGTATGTGTATGTATATGGACCTTGCGGTCCTGCTGGATCACACCCAGTTTCCTTGTCTCAGCACAGAATTATATGATATTCTTTACTACCAGGACCACCCTTAGGTCCTCATCAGACTTCAGATAAAATCTCAATCAATCTATCTGAGGTACAAAAAGATTTTTCCTTTCTTTCTTAGAGTTTCAATCAATTACCCAATTTTGACAACAACTATGGTAACATCCCCCAGAAGTCACTTCAAACAAAGAGAGAGAGAGAGAGAGACGACAGAACACAGAATCGACTCACGCACACACAGGCGCCACACACACACAATCTGTCCATGCAGATTTATCCTATTTAAGCATGCCCGGCGCCGCTGCCGTAAACCACAGTTTTTTCTCGCGACTGTCCGCACTAAATTTACCACCCTGAAAACTGGGCCCCTGACCGTAAAAGAGTGTCTTCAAACGCACTCGTCAGCCACGTCAGAGAGGACACCCCCGACCTGGAGATAACCCCAGTTTTCCAATCACTCAGAAGAGAGAAACCGGCCTGTGTGCTCCCAGAGGAAACACAGGACTTAGGGCAAATTGTCCTAAACCGCGGCTTTTTAACACTTTAACATCATTTCCTGGCCGTAACCTGACACATTCCTAGTGTCCACGCGCTCTGTCGCCAATCCTGTACATAACACAGTGTACAGACCGAATAAAATAAATTCAGAATCAGCTGTCCTTTTTAGCTGAAATGAGCCGTGTAATAAACCTCATGGCCTGTCTCTCCTCCAGAGCCACTACTTCAATCTTTCACAAAACACAAAACAAAGGGTCAAATTGAACAATTTAGAAGAAGTATTCCCCAACATCAACACAAAAATGTACATCCACACTAATTATCTTTACGGTGTGTCTAAATTACTCCCCAAAAGCTTAATTGAACCAACTATCACCCCAATGTGTGGAAGGTGTGCACTTTACTTGCCAGCTTGGAGCGGAAGTTGGTCCGAGGAGGCAGATGGAGAAGACGACAGCCACAACCGATCCTGTTCGTGACGCCAAATTTGTTGTGAATCTTCTCCTGGTGGTTGCCGAGATGTGTGATGATGAGGAAGGAAACTTCACAGACACCGACTTGGTTATCAAAGATGTTTATTGGAGAGAACAGTCAGGCATCAATCGGACGCTGCAGCATGCCCGAGGGAGGTCTCGAGGTCCCGATGGTGAAGAACTCCGGGGAGTCTATCTCGACACCTCCTTCTTATAGAGCCGAGTAAACACATTCTTTTCTGATGACCTCACGCTATACCGTATGGTCAACTCAATGGTGTATTGTTCAGTTATGACTAAAAAAAGGGAATAGTGGAGATGCTTCATGCTATACATCCTCCGAGTGAGAGGTACCGGGCCACAGGTTCCTGTAGAAGGAAGAAGGGCACCGGACACACATGTGGAGGATGTCCTGATATTGTGCTTAGGTTAGCAGTTAAACACATTTCGGCCTTACAGACGTAAAGCCTGCATAGAACAGGTCAGATACTACATAGCGCTCCGTCCTTGTTAGTAATTCGAGCTCGCACTTCTGAAGCACGTGAACATTAACCTGCCTGGAAACGTGTCTTCTCGTCTTTGAGAGAGCGTGAGATCGTTCCAATCCGTCTCTGGAATCCAGTGGGAACACAGCTCAGCTAGGAGAGTCCTGTTGTGAATCTTCTCCTGGTGGTTGCCGAGATGTGTTGATGAGGAAGGAAACTTCGCAGACACCGACTTGGTTATCAAAGATGTTTATTGGAGAGAACAGTCAGGCATCAATCGAACACTGCAGATTGTCCGAGGGAGGTCTCGAGGTCCCGATGGTGAAGAACTCCGGGGAGTCTACCTCGATACCTCCTTCTTATAGAGTCCAGTAAACACATTCTTTTCTGATGACCTCACGCTATACCGTATGGTCAACTCAATGGTGAGTTGTTCAGTTATGACCAAAAAAGGGAATAGTGTAGATGCTTCGTGATATACCTCCTAGTGAGAGGTACCAGGGGCCCACAGGCTCCTGTAGAAGGAAGTAGGACACCGGACACACTGTGGAGGATGTCCTGATATTGTGCTTAGGTTGGCAGTTAAACACATTACGGCCTTACAAACGTAAAGCCTGCATAGAACAGGTCAGATACTACAGTCCTAAAGAGCGCCGAGGACAGAACTACTTCCTGCTAAGAGTGCTCACACGGCAGTGGAAGCACCTACGGGGAAGCTACTGCTTCTCTCTGAATGATGCACACAGAAAATTAAGCAGTTTCTTTTTTGAGGAGATTATGAGGCCGTGCGCTTTTGCAAACTCAACGATGAAATAATGTTTTGGTAATGGATTAAAAGGTAATCTGTGCACCTAAAGACAGTATAAATCACACACACGAATGGAAAATACGTGTTTTCTACCCCTCTGATGTGAAAGAGACGGAGGAAATCTTGTTTTTAATATTCAGTTTACGTACTTTAAAGACAACAGGGACACAATGTTCTGGTATAATTCAGGTTCTGAGGCAACAGCTCTTCCTGCCTCCATAGTCTCACGTCCGTTAGCATACGTTAGCGCGCCGCTTCGAGGTCAACCGAGCATCAAAGTTATGTTAGCTTAAGTTACAGGTAATACAATCTACTCTCGCCCTAAAGGTATTCATACAATTCAACCAGTACTCGTGAATCAAAACCGGAAACGCCCCAACTTCCTTTTTAGTTTCCCAGTGATGCCGAAGCGTTTCCATTCAACGCTCCTCTAATCAAACACTGCAACTGTGTAAGAAAAGGTGAAAATGAGGCTAACAACCCCGTTTGCGCCCCATTTCTCACCTTTCCTGTCTAATTCCGCGTCTTTACGCTTCCTCTTTGCTTATTTATAGGCCGACTTCACCATCGGTTTAGACGCGGTCCGACCCAGCGGAGCGTTGCGGCGCTGCTGGGCGGGAGCGCTCCGTCTCACCTGCTCCGTGCTCCGCCGCAGGAACTACATTCACCATTAGAGAGCCCAGAGCATTGCTACAATTAGCCTGGATGCAAATGGACCCAATTCTCCGCCGCCTCTAATTCGTGATGAAATGGGAAACATGGGGGGGGGGGCGGATTTATGCTGTATGTGATGGACACTTCAGCTGGCTTTCACTCCCTCTGCTGCCGCAGGGCTGAGGCCAGTTGGACCAGTCACTTGGAACCCGATGAGCCCGGAGCGGATCAATCGGCTCTTAGCGCCAGCGGATGGGTCGGGTCAACGTCGGCCGTTTCCCGCTCCTCCTGATGGCGTTTAAAGGTTTAGCCCATCATCCAGCGCTGCGAAGGATATTAAAAAGCATTTCCTCCCTGTGAATATTCCTCTCTTAACAAACCATCAGGATGAGGAGCAACATCTGCTGCTGCACAAACCATTCTGGGGTTCATGATGGGGCATCTGGCCTTAGTGGGGGGGGGGGGACACAGGGAAAACCAATAAAGAAAACACACCGCAACGCAAATCTGACCTAAAGGGGGTTTAAAGTGTCATCAAGGTCTTGAAAATTGAGGAATGCAGCTAAGAACGTCTCCGAATGTGTACAGTTCCTTTGCATGTGGGCGGAGCTTCAGTAAAGGAACCGAACTCCACGTCAGCGTCCCCGTAAAACAGACGCACGGGGAGGTTTGCCTTTGGTTTCCTGGAGATCTGGAGCGAAACATAGTTGCCTGGAAACCGTCTTTAACTTTGAATGCCTTCTTCCTCTAAAGTGGGAGGAGTATAATCCAATAACTTTTATTTTTTAATTCAGCAAAGGCATTTCTGCCGCTCATATTTACCAACAGGTGTGTTGTCACAGACGTGGGAGTGGATATTCGTAATAACGTGATTCTCCTTCAGGAGCGGCAGAAAAAGCTCCTGAAGCTGCAGCGCTGCTGCAGTGGGCTTAAATGACTGAGATGTTCCATCCACTAGCTTGACTGAGAAGATCATTTAAACAAAACTATGCTAAACTAATGCAGCGGGAGGCTTTGATTCGGCTTTTGGTGGTTTCTGTCGTTCTAATTAAATCAGGATGTTGTTGTCATTAGCACTCACGGTTACAGCGCGATTCCGGAAGCTAACGGAACATCTGGAAGTGAAGCAGATGCTCGCTAACAGGAGGGAGGGGCCGCGGCGGCGGCGTGACATCACACCTTTTACACTAGATGGCACATTTACGCCAATTTATCACGTTACAGCCGACGCGCAAATCAAGCCGGCGTAGGTGGACTACGCTCACACGTGCACGGATCCAGCCTGGCGCCGCTCGTCGGTCACACGGTGCGTCTGGGAGGGGCCCTGGAAGGTCACCAGACCGGCCTTTATGAATATGTGAAATTAGACGCATCGATCACGCCGAGCTCGGCTCGCTAGCGCAGGGACGCCGCGCAAGGAAAATATGCTAAACTCCACCCGGCTCCACGGCCGCGCGCACGGCCGACAAGTCGGATAAGAGTGGGAACAGGAAACGCGGGGGAGCAGAGGCCTCGCGTTGCCTCGGGCCACGAGGAGCCAATCAGAAGCTGGGCTCCAAAACACGAGGGCGTTGGGTTCAACACGCAGAAAAGAAGGAAGGAACCTCCCTGCGAGCTGTGGCACCGCGTCACACTTCCCTGTTTTGGGCCGACGTTTTGTGCCAGATCAGACGGCTCGTTTCAGACACGCAAACACAACAAGCAGATGGACGGAACTCATTCACTTTATTGAGGCGACGGGCGGATTCGTGTTCTTTCATCAGCGTTTCCTCCAGGAGTCTGCAGAAATAGTGCAGGATATTTTAATCAAGAACAAAGGGAGTGTGCACGCGGAAGTGTGCGGGGATCTAATGCTCGTTCCATTAAACGGGATACGTTGACAAGTCTGGAGCTCCTGCTGGAAGGATTATATAGAATAATGGTCTGAATGTCCTTGGCAGCCTCCCTGTGTTGCTGCTCATATCAGCACGATTCTGCTGCTGGTTTTAAACGGAGGCGTCGCGCCCCAAAACCACAACGTGCACGTGCAGAGGGGAGACGCCGCTAAGACGCGATGCACGTGGAGTCATGAGATGCGGCGACCACATCAGGACCTTCGCCTCCGTTAGCGCTTACATTAGCATCACGGGCCCTTCAGCGGGACGCCGCCAGGTTAAATCCGGCGCCGGGATCATGGATTTGGACCTTGTTGGTCGTTTTTTCCTCCCCTCACTCGCTTCTATTTCAGTATCAAATGACCTTTAATGCCG
>NW_026622004.1:0-22669 GCF_003711565.1 Takifugu flavidus | reverse complement strand
AATAACAAGGACCGCAATGTCATCAAGTGAGGTTTCTTTTAATAAGTTTTGATCATTTGAGCATCATGCCTTTGTTTTTAGCAGCCCTCCTATTCTATGCATAACAGTTTACAGACCACCCCAATACTCCACCTCTTTTATCAGCCAATTTTCGGAATTTTTATCAATCATTCACGCTACATACAACAGGATTTTAATAACTGGTGATTTTAATCTACACATCAACAACACCGCGGACCTAGTGTCCAGAGAATTTTTAACCCTCCTTCACTGTTTAGATTTTAAACAACATGTCACGCAGCCGACACACAGCAGAGGGCACACCCTGGACCTGGTCATAACCTATGGCCTGTCCGTGGGTGGGTCCTCTGTTGTGGATCTGGCCGTGTCTGACCACTTTTGTGTGTTTTTTAACATCACCAGTTTTAACCAGAGGGGGGCCCCTGTGGGAATGTTGAGGAGACACTACCTGACTTCTGAAGTGGCTGCAAATTTTATCCAGATTTTACAGAGCACTCCTGCAGAATTTTACCAGCACCGTGTGATTTATTGTTGACACTTTTAACAATAAAGTCAACGCTGGACTCTGTGGCTCCACTTTTCACAAAAACAGTAAGAACAAAACCTACACCACCGTGGAGAAATGAAGAAATTAAAAAACTGAAAAGAATCTGCAGGAGTGCTGAGAGGAGGTGGAGGAAATCCAAGTTGACCATTCACAAAGAAATATTTTATCAATACCTTAAAACCTACAACAACACAATCAAGCAAGCAAGAACTTCTCATTTCAAAAAACCAATCTCCGACAATAAAAACAACCCAAATTTCTATTTTACACAATTGAGCTTTTAACCAATGGTAATTTTAACAGGTGTCCTACAACAACTGACACCCTCTGCGAGACCTTTGCAGACCACTTCAGGAGTAAAATCGATGATATTAGATCCAATCTTTTATCCCAACAAATTTTAATCACCAACACTCCTGGATCATTGCTTTCACCTGAGGAGACACTGGAGAGTTTTGTCCTGGTTGATGCGAGGACACTTGGTCGAGTTTTCTCCAAGTAAGGCCCACAACCTGCCTTTTAGATCCAATTCCCACACCGTTTTTTAAAACATTTTATGGAATCTTTGAGGAACATCTTCTATATATGGTGAATTGTTCTCTTCAGACGTTTTAAAGGACGTGGTGAAGCCCCTTCTGAAGAAGAGCAATCTAGACCCCAGCGTTTTAAATAACTATCGGCCTGTATCCAATTTACCATTTTTAAGTAAAATTTTAGAAAAACTTGTTTTTAACCAAGTGAATGATTTTTTAAACTCAAATGACATTTTAGAGAGGCATCAGTCTGGTTTTAGGATGAACCACAGTACAGAGACAGCCCTTTTAAAGATTTTAAACGACATCAGGTGCAACTTAGATGACAAAAAGCTCACAGTGTTGGTTCTACTGGATCTGACCGCCGCCTTTGATACAGTAGACCAGCATATTTTATTAAATAGAATGAAGAACCTGGTCGGCCTCTCTGGTACTATTCTTAACTGGTTCATCTCCTACCTTACTGATCGAAGCTTCTTTGTAAGTATGGATACATGCTCCTCGAGAATCCATGAGACAAAATGTGGGGTTCCCCAAGGGTCAATCTTAGGTCCAACTCTTTTTAATCTTTACATGCTTCCTCTTGGGGACGTCATCAGGAGCCACGGCATCAGCTTCCACAGCTATGCTGACGATACGCAGCTGTACATCGCCGTGGCTCCTGATGACACAGGGCCAGTTGATGCCCTTTTTAACTGTATTCTAGATATCCAGTCATGGATGGCCGAAAACTTCCTACAGCTCAGCCAGGACAAAACAGAGGTCTTAGTTATTGGTCCTGAAGGTCAGAGAGAGAAACTTTTACCAAAATTAAAGGATTTTAAACCATCTCAATCTGTAAGAAATCTGGGTGTAATCTTTGAGCTTACTTTTATTCCACACATCAAAAACATAACAAAGGTAGGTTTTTACCACCTGAAGAATATAGCCAGAGTCCGCCCGTTTCTCTCTCAGGCCAGCACGGAGGTGCTGATGCACGCTTTTGTCTCTTGTCGTTTAGATTATTGTAATGCCCTGCTCTCTGGTCTTCCCAAAAAGAGCATCTCTAACATACAATTATTACAAAACAGGACCAGAGGGCGGGAGCACATCACACCAGTTTTAAAATTGCTGCATTGGCTACCCGTGCATTTCAGGTATTAGTTTTTAAATGTCTTAATGGTCTTGGGCCGACTTATTTATCCGACCTGCTTTTATTCTATCAACCCTCGCGAACTCTGAGGTCCTCCGGCACCAGCCTTTTAATCATTCCACAAGTAAGCTCTAAAACGCACGGGGAAGCGGCCTTCAGTTATTATGGTCCCCGACTGTGGAACAGCCTGCTGGAGAACCTCAGGGCCGCAGAGACTATTGAGATTTTTAAAAATTTTAATCGGGTCTTTAATTGATTTTTTGATTTCTTTTAGGCTCTTATGCTTCTTTATGTTCTATCCTTATTTTATTTGATATTTTTACTGTTTTACTCCCTCAGTTTTTTAGGGTTTTTTTTGTGTGTGAGTGTGTATATGAGTGTGTGTGCTTATATATCTCATGTATGCATATATGTGGGGGTGGGAGGGTCAGGTTTTTTCTTGTTTTTCTTGATTCTCTTGTTTCTTGATTTTCCTGTTTCTCTTTGTTGTTTTTATCCTTTGTGAGGCACTTTGTGCTACCCAGGGTATGAAAAGTGCCATATAAATAAAGATTGAATTGAAAGAACAACTTAAGAAAGAATCTAAGAAGATTCTTAACATATTGGTGAATGAGGCCCATTGTGCCGAAGAGTGTATACTGGCATTTTAATTCCAGCCTAGCCCAGGATAATAGTTTTAGAGAAGTTTCACACCATTTCTGGTCGGGGTTTCGAAAGCAAAAATCCGATTTTACATGCCTAGGACAGTGGTAGGACCGGGGTAAAATAGAGATACAGCTCCTGTGCCAGCAGTATACTCTCAATGCCACGCAGGACACACGCAGGTCGATCAAAGACCTACAGACGGAGATAGTGGAGCTAGAGGTGATTTTCAGCTCCACAGGAGATCGAGGTTTTATTGAAATCCTTCAATCCAAAAAAATGGCCTTAGCCAGCCTGCTGGACGGTCAGGTACAGGGTGCACTGGTCAGGTCCCGGATTCAGGACCTCACCGAAATGGATGCTCCCTCTAGCTTCTTTTTTGGACTGGAGAAGAAGCGCGGGCAGAACCGAATGATCCATTCACTGTTTTCGAGCACAGGGTAGGAACTCGTAGAGCCAGATAAGAAAGCGGGCAGTGGAGTTCTTTCCCTCCCTATATGAAAGTGAGTACGGCAGGGATGTCGACCTGTTCAATGAGTTCTGCGGGGAGCTTCCTTGGGTCTCCGAGGAGACGAACTCGCGGCTGGACAGGCCATTGCAACTGGACGAGCTCCACGCTGCCCTGCACAGCATGCAAGGAAGGAAAACTCCAGGTGTCGATATGCTCATGGCAGTGGTGGGCTGTCAGGGCCTGCAAGGCCTTCTCTGCTGGCCTAAAAATATCTGAATCACAGACTGATGTTAATTACTCACTCACTCACTCACTTTCTACCGCTTGTTCCTCCACTGAGGTTCGCGGGGGGACTGGAGCCTATCCCAGCTCAATGGGAGTGATGTTAATTATATTTTCAAAATATAATTAAACATCAGGGGTGGCAATCAGCAGGGGTGGCAATTCTCGTTGCTCCCCAGCTCAGTGCCTGTATATTGGAGTTTACCCCGGTGGATGAGAGGGTAGCCTCCCTTCGCCTTCGGGTGGGGGGACGGATCCTGACTGTTGTTTGTGCCTATGGTCCAAACAGCAGTTCAGCGTATCCACCCTTTTTGGAGTCCTTAGAAGGAGTGCTGGAGAGTGCTCCTTCTGGGGGCTCCCTCGTCCTCCTGGGTGACTTCAATGCTCACGTTGGCAATGACAGTGTGACCTGGAGAGGGGTGATTGGGAAGAACGCCCCCCCTGATCTGAACCCGAGTGGTGTTTTGTTACTGGACTTCTGTGCTCGTCTCAGATTGTCCATAACAAACACCTTGTTCAGACATAAAGGCGTCCACATGTGCACCAGGACGCAGATCGATGATCGACTTTGTGGTTGTGTCATCGGATTTGCGGCCGCATGTTCTGGACACTCGGGTGAAGAGAGGGGCGGAGCTGTCAACTGATCACCACCTGGTGGTGAGTTGGCTCCGATGGTGGGGGAGGATGCCGGACAGACCTGGCAGGCCCAAACGTGTTGTGAGGGTCTGCTGGGAATGCCTGGCAGAGTCCCCTGTCAGAAGGAGCTTCAACTCACGCCTCTGGGAGAGCTTTGACCATGTCCCGGGGGAGGCAGTGGACCAGCTCTACACCCTCAGCAGGGTCTTCGAGGGTGCATGGGAGTTTGCCCAACCAGTCCACATGTGTTTTGTGGACTTGGAGAAGGCATTCGACCGTGTCCCTCGGGGGGTCCTGTGGGGGGTTCTCCGAGAGTATGGGGTGTCGGGCCCGCTGATACGGGCCGTCCGCTCCCTGTACAATCGGTGCCAGAGTTTGGTCCAAATTGCTGGCAGTAAGTCGAACTCGTTTCCGGTGAGGGTTGGTCTCCGCCAGGGCTGCCCTTTGTCACGGATTCTGTTCATAATTTTTATGGACAGAATTTCTAGGTGCAGTCATGGTGTTGAGGGGATCCGGTTTGGTGACCTCAGGATCGGGTCTCTGCTTTTTGCGGATGATGTGGTCCTGTTGGCGTCATCAGCCCGTGACCTCCAACTATCACTGGATCGGTTCGCCGCCGCATGTGAAGCGGCTGGGATGAAAATCAGCACCTCCAAATCCGAGGCCATGGTTCTCAACCGGAAAAAGGTGGAGTGCCTTCTCCGGGTCAAGGAGGAGATCCTGCCCCAAGTGGAGGAGTTCAAGTACCTCGGGGTCTTGTTCACGAGTGAGGAAAGAATGGAGCGGGAGATCGACAGGCGGATCGGTGCGGCGTCCGCAGTAATGTGGACTCTGCACCGGTCCGTAGTGGTGAAGAGAGAGCTGAGCCGAAAGGCGAAGCTCTCGAAATCTGCCTGGAGGCCTTCACAATCAGTTCTGCAGGCCCTGTAGCATTAAAAAAAATGTTGATCAAACTGTTCAGAGTTGGCGACCCCAAGGCCTTCTAGCAGGCGTAGGAAACGTCAGCGTATTCACACGCTTTGATTGGATAGTCAGAGAGTGTACGAGCCAGAGCTAGCAAACTGCATCTGTAGCGAGCTGTACAAGTAAAGATATTGTTGTGTTGATTTAATAGCTGTTTTGTCAACCCACAATGGCTGAAGTAGATGAAGAAATGGATTTAGTTGCTGATTTACTGTCAAAGCCATTTTCAAGACGGACTTTTCAAGAAAAGCTGGACATCGTTAAGCAAGGTCGGGCAACTCTGAAGCTAGCAAGCCTGTCACAACTGGGAAAAGGATTTGTCCGCCACTTTCAGTCCGCTAACTACGAGCGGTACTCCTGGCTCACAGGCTCCGAGGAACGCTGCTAATTGTATTGCTGGGAGTGCTTGTTATTTGCCACTGATCGACATGGTGTTTGGAGCCACACTGGATTTGTAAATTTGGCTTGCCTAACCAAGGCAGCAACGAGGCATCAAAGCACTGCCGGACACTTACAAGCGACAGTGCTTTCCAAAACTTTTGGGGAAACCAGAGTGGATCTACAGCTGAGCGAGCAAGTGCGCAGGGAAACGGAGCTCCGCAACGAAAAGGTGAAGAAAAATAGGGAAATCTTAAAGACTGGTAGACGGTGTTTGGCGGTGACCATCCCCGTGTCTACTGCATCTGTTGAACGGACATTCTCAGCCCTAAAGCGAATTTAAACGTATGCCAGAAATACAACAGGGCAGGCTCGACTTTCAGCATTAGCTTCGATGGCGATAGAAAAGGACTTCTTGATGGAACTGAAACGCACGGATAATCTGCACAACAGAGTAATTGAAATCTTCTTGAGGAAAGAAAGGAGGGTGGATTTTGTGTACAAATAATCAGGATTTTTGGTGAGTAAAATCAAAAATCCTGATTATTTTACTAAAATATTGCTATATTCCTAAATAATTTAGCGTGTTGGGGAGGGTCAGTGTGGGAATTTCCCAGCATGCTTTGTGGCAGTGTGTCTGTGGGTTCAGGTTGGTGTTAACCCTGTTTTTGTTCGTTGTAAATGTTATCTTTTGCAACTTTAAATGTTAGTGTTAGTGTGAGTTCTGGTTGTTGATGTATTTAATTATTGTTTGCACTTGCACACCATAAGCCAGGTAATGTGTGTGATTAAAGACCTTCCTTCGTTCATGTGTCTTCAGTTCCGTGTTTAATAAAGTGACGCTTTAAGCTGGCAGAAGTCTGTGTCTGAGTTCTTCCGCAACCTAAAACCCTAACTCGCCACAATAATATTGCAATTTTATCAGGTTATTTTTGATGATTTTTTTATGTGTGTCGCAGTTGTACCTTCAGTGGAAGTTTTATAGCCATAAAATGGTTATTGAGGGTTGGATTGATTCAGACGGAGCACTACTGAAGGCCTAGGTGTGAAATGCACGGCCCACCACTGGCTCACGGTAGAGTTCTACAAAGCTTTCTGGGACATTGTGGCCCACGACATGCTGGAGGTATTTAACGAGAGCCTGGCCTTGGGTTCCCTGCCATTGTCCTGCAGGAGAGCGGTGGTTACTCTCCTCCCAACCTGTAACCTGCAGGAGATAAAGAACTGGCGCCCTGTGTCTCTGCTGTGTCTGGACTACAGGATTCTGTCCAAGACTTTGGCCTCCAGGCTCAGAGAAGCTATGGAGTAGGTCATCCACCGGGACCAGGCTTACTGTGTGCCCGGCAGGTCCATAGTAGATAACGTCCACCTAATTCGGGAAGTTTTGGAAGTCTCTAGGTCATTGGACGTCGATACTGGTCTCATTCCGTTAGACCAGGAAAAAGCTCTTGACTGGGTTGAACACGAGTTCTCTGGAAGGTGATAGAGAGGTTCGGGTTCAGCCCTGGCCTCATAGCGATGATCCGCGTCCTGTACTGTGACATTGCAAGTATGCTGAAGTTCAATGGAAGTCTTTGTGCTCCCTTCAGGGTGCGTAGAGGCGTCCGGCAGGGCTGTGCCCTCTCTGGAATGCTCTACGCTCTCTCCCTTGAACCCCTCCTCTCTAGGATCCGTGCAAGCATGAAAGGCCTGGGTTTGCCGTGTTCTTACAGAAAAATAGTTTTATCTGCCTATGCAGATGATATAATAATAATGGTGTGTAGCCAGAGAGACGTAGACATTCTATTTAACGGTTTTATTCAACCGCCTGTCTGCGGCCAAGGACAACTGGCACAAGAGCGAAGCCCTAGCCGTTGGAGGGAAGACAGGGCCTCATCCACCTGGCCAGCAGGACCGCCACTTATGGAATCCAGTTTCTACAGAGGTTTTTAAACAGGGCCAGCGGACCTAATGTGGAGAGATGTGCCACCAAGTGCATTCCAGGGGCCAGAGCGGGCGACTTAGCAGCCAATCTAAAGCTACTGGCGAGAAGTAAACGTGAATTTAGTAAAGTTATTATTCACGTCGGAGCAAACGACACCTGGCTTCGTCAGTCGGAGGTCACCAAAATTAAAATAGAGTCAATGTGCAAATACGCAAAAACGATGTCAGACTCCATAGCATTCTCTGGTCCCCTCCCCAATCTAGCCAGCGATGAAATGTTTAGTCGCATGTCGTCGCTGGCTGTCACGGTGGTGCCCAAAAACCAGGTGGCCTTTGTAGACAATTGGAGCACTTTTTGGGGAAAACCTGGTCTGATTAGGAGAGATGGTGTCCACCCCACACGGGATGGTGCCTCTCTCATTTCTAGTACCGTATTTTCACGACTATAAGGCGCACTAAAACACTGAGATTTTCTCAAAAATCGACGGTGCGCCTTATAATATGGTGCGCCTTGTGTGTGGACTGAGTTCCAAAATCTGCTGTGCGCCTTTGGTAGGTGCACTATGGTAAATGCTCCGCCAATCGATTAGCGGCACACCTAATAGGAGGAATATGTTGATGGCTGAAGGTCAAAAACCAAGGAACACTGTAGCAGGAAACTACTGCAACGACCGAGTAGCAGTTGGGGATGGGGACATACGGCTCATGTGGTGCAATGAAAGACGCCAGAGAGGAGTGGGCTACCGAGGAAGCCGGGGAGGCAGTTGCTTGGGCAGCTGGAGATGATTCAGACTGACCAAGAAGAAGCGCAACATTCACAGAGAGCTCTCAAAGTGAGCTCAAAACCTGACTAAGTACCTCGTCACGCTGACCGAGTAGAGTACCCTGGAAGGTTAATGCCTTACGAAGCATCTCAGTTTCTGCTGGGTCCATTTTGGTCAGATCGTTGTGTTACAGTTCTGATAAATACTCAAGGCAGGACCCAAGAAGCCAGACAAAAGGCCATTTTGATGATCTGCAGTTTATTTACACAGTGAGGATGAGTGCACGTGCTATACACAGAGACCACAGTGAACGAAGTGCCGAGCCAAAAGTTAAGGAAGTACTTGTTGAAACAGTGGTGACCTAGAAACAAAATGAATAATACAGTTAAAATGCAAAAAGCCCCAGTAGTCAAGCTCAGGAACAGCCAGTTTACCAGAAGTACAAACAAAACAATCTGAAGGTGGGAAGCTGGTTCTGGCTTCTTAAAAGGCCTGCCAAATGACCAGATTAGCTGCAGGTGTGGAGGCAATCAGCACAACAGATGGGTCACCCATGCCCCCTAGCGGACAGACAGAGTACAAAAAGACCCAAAACACACAGACCAAACAGGATCATAACACAATTCTTTCCTGTCTTCCTTTCTATTTCTTTAAACTTGACATTCTAAATGAAATGTACTAGTTATAAATATTACTATGGCTTTGTGAGGATTGACCTTTGTATATCACCTGCAGGGAATGATCAGATCACATGGGAGGATCTTTTCCTTTGAAAGTGTTCTAATGATGCTACTTTCTGACACTGTACTGGAAACTCAGACAATAACTTTATTAGACCCATAATAAGAAGAGCCCAGGAGTGAGCTGGCCTTCCTTATCATCTTATCTAGCCTGTTCCTGTTCCTGCTGTGATGAAGACTACTCCATACAGAAAGCCTGATGCCACCTCAGAATCATAGTAGTTCTGAAGGAGAGCTTCTTGTACTCCAGAAGCCCTCATCCCCCTAAGGAGTCTAAAGTAAGTGACTTACTGGGTTGACCAGGGAAGGAGGTGGACAAGGACCAGGTGTTTCAGATTTTTCATTTTTCAGATGGACCTGTGTGTTGTGTTGGTTGCCGGGAGGCTGGAAGTCTTTTTCACAATTTCCTCACTGTCGGGAGACGCCACACAGAATTATGAACTTTGTGAAAAACAGGTGTTCGTAGGTCACCATTGTGTCTGTAGTTCAGATAAATCCTTGAAGAAGATAGAGAGGGGTATGACTTTTTCGCTGCTGAGGGTGAACAAACTGGTCAGAAATCTGGTGAGAGGCATCCTATGGGCTCAAGATAAGGCATATTCTTCTCAATCTATAACCCAAAAAGCATTGGATCTTCATCATTTTCCATAGTGTCGACCAGGAAAAACAAAATGGTTTGCAACTGTGATGGGAATTGAATTAATTGAAACTATTTTTGGGCATATTTCTATTTCAATCGATTTCTGTTACATTTGTTAAGGAAGGTTATCCAGGAAGCTAAAGCTAGTCCTGGAGGTCTTTTCCCCCAGTCGTCCTTCATCCCTGCAGAACCACTATGTGGTCTAAACCAAAAGGAGAAGTGAAGCACATAAAAAAACACAAAAAATAATCTATCTATCTATCTATCTATCTATCTATCTATCTATCTATCTATCTATCTATCTATCTATCTATCTATCTATATCTATATATATATATATTTGGCCGCGGGGGACAAGAGGCAAATATATACACTGCTCAAAAAATTAGAGGAACACTTCGAAAACACATCAGTTCTAAACGGGGGAAAAATGATCTTGAATATCTTTACTGATAAAAAGTAGGTGATGTATTAGTAACAAAATGATGCCACATAATTTGATAGAAATGAAAATGATCACCTTATAGAGGGGGGAAATCAAAGACACGGTAGTTTTTCAGTAGTTTGTGTGGCCCCCATGTGCTTGTACGCATGCCTGACAACGCCGGGGCATGCTCCTAATGAGACGACAAATGGTGTTCTGGGGGATCTCCTCTCAGATTTGGACCAGGGCCCAGTATTTCAAAACTCCAAATACAGATCAAAATGATCCGGATTTGTAAATCCCCCTATCCTGGTCGTGGATCATAATAATCTATCCCAGTTTTTCAAAACCTTGCAGGATAGGATCAAAATGATCCTGATCCACCTGGATAGGGATTTCCAAATCTGTCCCTCCCACTGGATCATTGCCAGGAAACAGGAAGTGATGTGTTTGAAAACAAAATAAAGTGCCATGTGTCAAGCTAAAAGTCACATTTTATTTAAGGATTTTGGCAGTCAATGGTATCAATTCCTTCATCCTCCAGGAACTGCTTGCATACTCTAGCCACATGATGTTGGGCATTGTCATGGACCAGGAGGAACCCAGGTCCCACTGCACCAGCGTAGGTTCTGACAAAGGGTCCAAGGATTTCATCCCAATACCTAATAGCAGTTGGGGTGCCATTATCTAACCTGTAGAGGTCTGTGCGTCCTTCAAGGGATATGCCTCCCCAGACCATCACTGACATACCACCAAACCGGTCATGCTGAATGATGTTGCAGGCAGCATAACGTTCTCCACGGCATCTCCAGATCCTACGTCCATGTATCACAGGGTGCCAGTGGCGTAGTTGCCAATTCTGGTGGTCTATGGCAAATGCCAATAGAGCTCTACGGTGCAGGGCGGGGAGCACAGGGCCACCCTCATGGAGCCTGTTTCTGATTGTTTGGTCAGAAAACATTCACACAGTGGCGGCTGGGGGGTCATTTTGTAGGGTTCTGGCTCATCCTGTTCCTCCTTGCACAAAGGAGCAGATACCAATCCTGCTGAGGGTTTAAAGACCTTCTACGGCCCTGTCCAGCTCTCCTGGAGTAACTAACTGTCTCCTGGAATCTCCTCCATGCTCTTGAGACTGTGCTGGGAGACACAGCAAACCTTCTTGCAACGGTATGTACTGATCTGCCATCCTGGAGTAGTTTGACTACTTGTGCAAACTCTGTAGCGTCCAAGTACTGCACCATGCTATCAACAGAGATTGCCCCTCTGATGCACCTTGTTGTTGATTTCAGTAATAACAAAGCAGCAGAAACTGATTAACAACTCCCTCTGCTACTTAACTGACCAGATCAATATCCCAGATGTTTGACTGATAGGTTGCTATACTCTGATTAAATTGTTCCTTTAATTTTTCTGAGCAGTGTATATATACTGTATGTATATAATATATATATATATATAGAATATATATATATATATATATATATAGATATATATATATATATATATATATATAATACATACATACATACATACATATATATATATATATATATCTCAAATTGAGAGATATATAAAGAGGGATTTAACGGAAGAAAAGAAAAGAGAGGTGTTGAGAAGAGAGAGGAAAACTCAGGAGGAGACTGTTAAGCAGTGCTCTTGGAACAGTTGTGCCTTCAAGAGCTTTTAGAGGGTTGACCGGCTCTAACAGAGTTCAGGAGGTTGTTCCACCATTGGGGAGCTAGGTATGAAAATAGTTTGGGTAGCTGTGACAGCTTTACCAGACGCTCATGTGCTGAATGCAGCGGACAAGGTGAGCTCTAAGATGCTTCAACTAAAATGGAGCAGATCCAGCTAGTGCTCTGTATGTCAGCATAAACAACTTGGGTCAGCTACAGTTATCCCATGGAGCTCTATTAGCAGTGCAGTGACATGGCTGAAGACCGCCATGTTCCGGGACATCTGAAGGGCACACCCATTAAAAGGGCTTTGCAGTTGTTAAGTAGGCTGAACCCAGAAACCCAAAAAGCAGCCATGGACAAATCCAATCATTCAAAGGTTTTATTTATTTATTTATATTTAAAAAGTGGGTTACAAGGCTATTCTACAGGGTAGTAATATGGAAACTACAAAAACAAACAAAAAAAATACCAAGACAAAGATGAGGCAGATTAAGACTGAAAAAAGCAGGCAAGCAAAAGTTCAATCTTCAAAGGGGAACCAAGTGTGACCACAGAGGGATCTACAATAATCTGACAACAAGAGGAGAAATGAACTGCTTTTAAAGCTGCAGATCCAGTCAGCCCGTAGCCTCCTGATTATCAGTAGTTCAAATTTGTCCTCCGTGGAGGACCATTTGTAAAGAGGAATATCTCCCACCGACAGTATACTACTGCATTGCTCTCTACAGAGGACATCTAGGGTTTTTCAAAGATACCAAATGTGAAAGGGCGGGGTTTTGGTACCTTTCACTTCCTTGTTCTGGAGGAAGTCAAACTCATTCTTATGTCAACTTTTTGATAGCTTTCTGGGACTAACTAGTTGCCATCAAGGTTCCATTTCACATGTATGGCATCTGGTGTCCACTGCAGTGGACACACGATCTTAAAAATAAAAAAACATTCCAAAATACTGATTTTTTTAGGGTTAGGGTTAGGGTTTTTCCTGGTAGTGAGGAGGAGCAGCAGGTGAGTAAGGTAATGCCTCGAGAGAAAGTATGTCAGCCCCACCCGCCTGCAGAGGAAGAACAGAAAACACACAGACAGGAACACCAAACAAACAGGTAAAGCAACATGATCAGGAAACTGAGGCTACATCATCGGAAAGAGTCAGTTGATCATCAATAAAGATTTCAAACAGCATTTGTAGAAGGAAGAGACAAAGCTCCAATTCCTGGGAGACCCTCGTGATCTATCTGTAGACATATGGAAGGATCCAAGAGAGGGAGCTGATGAGCTCCTGACTAGGTTTTACAATAAGACAGTAGGGGCTGTGAGAATATCAGTGGAATGTAGAAGAAGTGAACTGGTGTAGATCTAAGAATAGTGATTTGAGGGCTACAGAGGAATAAAGTTGAAGAGCCGTCCAATATCGTCTGTGTACAGAGGAAGGATGGTGAAGGATGCCGAGGATGGAACAGCCAGGCTGGAAACCAGAGGAAGACCTGACACTGGATACATGGACGTAGATAGAGAGGAGTGAAGTTTGCTGGTGTGAGAGAAAAGGATGCAGAGGACATAGGACATAGGTGACAAGGCAGTTCCCTCCCCCCCCTCCACTCACCATCACTCACCATCAGCCCCCCCCCCATCACTTACCACCAGTTCCCCCTCCCCCCCCCCCCTCCATTCACCATCAGTGAACAGGATGTGCGAAGGCAGTTCGCAGGTTTGAACCCGCGCAAGGCCCTGGCCCGGACGGCGTGTCTCCTTCCACCCTGAGGACACTGCGCAGAGGAGCTGACAGACATCTTCAACTCCTCCCTGGAGTCGTGCCAGGTGCCAGCCTGCCTGAAAACCTCAACCATCGTCCCTGTCCCCAAGAAGCCACGGATCAATGGCTTAACGACTACAGACCTGTGGCGCTCACTCTGTAGTCATGAAGTCCTTAGAGCGCTGATCCTGCCACACCTCAAGTCCATCACCACCCCCCTCCTGGATCCACTGCAGTTCGCCACAGAGCTAACAGATCTGTGGACGATGCGGTCAACCTGCCGCCACTCCACCCCATCACGGCACTGCCCCATTGGACTCCCGGGAACCACCAGGATCCTGTTTGTGGACTTCAGCTCTGCATTCAACACCATTCGCCCCGCTCTGCTACAGGACAAGCTGTCCCAGCTTAGTGTGCCTGACTCCCTCTGCAGGTGGATCACTCAATTCTGACGGATGGAGGCAGTATGAAAGCTGGGGAAGGACTGTCTCGGACTCGTCACCATCAGCATGGATCACCCCAGGGCTGTGTACCTTCCCCCTCCTCTTCTCCCTGTACACTAACTGCTGCCCCTCAAGCCACCAGTCTGTCAAACTGATCAAGTTTGCGGGATGACACCACCCTCATCAGGCTCATCTCCAATGGCGATGAGACTGCCTACAGGAGGGAGGTGGCTCGACTGGTGTCCTGGTGCGGACACAACAACCTGCAGCTGAACGCTCAGAAGACAGTGGAGATGATTATGGACTTCAGGAAAGTCACAGCCCCTTTGCCCCCCCTTGCCCTCATGGACTCCCCCATCACCATCGCGGACTCCTTCCGCTTCCTGGGCACCACCATCACCCGGGACCTTAAGTGGGAGCCACCATCAGCTCCCTCATCAAGAAGGCCCAGCAAAGGATGTTCTTCCTACGGAAGCTGAGGAAACTCAAACTGCCTCCCAGGATGTTGGCGCAGTTTTATACGGCCATCATCAAGTCCGTCCTCACCTCCTCCATCACCATGTGGTACGCTGGTGCCACCGCCAGAGACAGACTAAGGCTGCAGCGCGTCATGCGCGCTGCCGAGAAGGTGATTGGCTGCAGGCTTCCATCCATCCAGGACCTGTATATCTCCAGGACCCGGAGGCGTGCAGGTCGGATCACGGCCGACCCTTCCCACCCTGGTCACGGACTGTTTTCCCCCCTCCCTCAGGCAGGAGGACTACGGTCCATTCGGACCAAAACCTCCCGCTACATGAACAGCTTCTTCCCCTCTGCCATCAGGCTGCTGAACACCAAGTGACTTATCACTTAAGCACCACGTACAGCAGCCAGTCGGACCCATGAACATCACATTACTCCTGCATTGACCTGCACTATTTCTTACCATTTATGTATATACTGTATATATGTCTTATTTTATTTATCTTATTCTAGTGTTGTGTTCTTATGTTGAATGTCGCAGCGTCACACCAAGACAAATTCCTAGTTTGTGTAATACTGTGTATTACATGAACAATGGCAATAAACCTGATTCAATTCAATTCAATTCAATTGATGACTGTGGGCACATTTATAAAGAGGACAATTAGTGACAATATACAAAAAACTGGTGAAGAACTGACTTGTCAAATGTCAAATACATATGAGACAGTTTAAGATAAATGACCATAATAACCTTATATCATTAAAATGTTTGTCTCTCTCTGCCGTCTACAACAGCCGGTATATCCATCTGTATTAGGACTGTCCCGGTTAAACAGTCACTGCCTTGGTAATGGCCCTATCTGCATCTGAATGATGAGAACATGTGAATCCCTCACACGTGTTTGTGATGCATCTTGTGTTTGGCTTTGTGAATGCAACTATTCCACATGCTGTGGTCACTGTTCACAAAGCTAAAACAGTTATAAAAACATGTTTGTTTCAGTAATGAGTACAAAAATAAATAAAGAGGGTGTAATCTTTTCAGCCGCTGCTGCAAGGATCTTTCCAATCTTGTCCTTTATCATCCACTGTCAGTACAGTGTATCCTTTTTTAATAGGCAACATTTTCACCTCAAAGTTGTGCAGGATCCATATTCTCCTGTAAAGTCTCATGCCATCAATTTGAGTAGTGTGGACATCTGTGTCATATCTGTGTGGACATCTCATATTAACAGTTAAAAGATTTTTTCCGCCGTCGTGTAATCCATACGCTCCTCCTCTTGACTTCCTCTTCTTCAACAGCAGCATTTCTATAGATCTGTCTCATCCTTAAGGGAAAAGCATTCCTCTTCTTCTGTATCATTTTCCAGCAACATCTTGAAAATGAACCACCAGAAATTTTCCTTCTTCAGTTTCCATCCTGGTCAGTGAAGCCAAGGTGACTGTAGTTTGCTGCCCTGAGTGGTCCAGGAGCAGGGTGCCTGCAGAGGGCAGAGTCTGGGCCAGCATGGGGCTGAGGGACCCTGCTTCAGAACGCTAACTGCGTCCCCGCTGAATGAAGAATCTGGGACTCCCTCGTGAGCATGACGCACAGCATGTAATCTTGTAGTAGTCGTACACGCAGAGGCGAGCTTGGACCACCACGTTACAGTTAAAATATTTATCTCTGCATTTTTCATCTGGAAAAAACAAAATGTTGATGTCAGAATTCTATAATAATACCAAGCGTTAAACACTTGATGATTATGTAAGATTGATCTACAACAGGATGTTAAGATAAATGATGCAGCACCAATTACTCTGATCATGTGGAGACAGAGGTGGAGCAACAATGACTGGGCTCCATATGATATAACAGCTGAAGATGCTCCAACTTAGTTTTCAGAAAAATTAAGAAAAACCTCCAAGACATGTAGATATTCTTATTTTAGCTTATTGATGTGCATCCTTTTGAGCAACTGGGTAAATATGGAGCTAATTCTGGGCCAAAAGGTTGAGGCTGTGGCCTTTATCTGTGGAGCTAAATCCGGTCCAATAGATTATTTGACAAAATAAGCGCATTCCTACAGTTTTGATTTCAAACGATAGTTTTTGTTTTAATTTAATATTGAAACTGTAGGTTTCGGTTTTGAAATGCATCTTATTGTTCCAAATGATCGGCACAAGTTTAGTTCCGTAGATAAAGGCCACAGCTTCAGCAGTGATGTCAATGAGTGTTTGATTGACCGATCTCAGGTGCACAGGGCTCCGGGCTGCAGTTTTCCTTCTCTGCAGGTTTCTGCTGCTCATTGCAGTTGACGCTAGGCAGCATGTTGTCCAACAAGCAACGCACCTCACGCACACGGAAACCTCCCTCACATGTTTTTGAACACTGAAAGGACATGATGCAGGAGAAAAGTCATTATTATTATTATTATTATTATTATTGGTCAAATGAATTAATTACTGAATAAATTAATGTAAACAGCTGTTCTGTTTGAATACATTTATTTGTCTTTTCATTGGTTTAAATTGATCAGAATTTATGTTAATCATAATCCATTTAAAAGTCAAGACTATTATTTAGAGCCCTTTTAAAGCGGTTACATTTCCTAACTGTTCAAAATCGGTGCATTTTGGATGTGTGTGCAGGGACATCAACTAATTTAATTCAGTGGTAATAAAGTAGAAAGGTGATTATTGCATCAGGTGACTACAGGGATAAATCTGTCCTTGTGTGTTAGTAACAGTATTGGGGGGTGAGGAACATGTGAAGAGCACACTAGAAAAGATCTCAATCAAACTCACACCACTCCAGTCAGTGTGGTACCACTTTGCTCCACAGGAGTTCTGGTTGCAGCTCTGCTGACCGAGGGGTCGTTCCAGCGAGGAGCACTCATAAGGTGGCATGACGGTAAACCCTTCTTCTGTTTTCATCAGACACACCACGGACCTCTGCTGGAGGCCTGCTCCACACTCTGCAGAACACTGAGTAACAGATGCCCATGAGAGCCGCATGGTTTCAGTAAAGTCACTATAAAAAGATTTCAGCACCATCTACATATCCATACCTCACTCCAGGGGCCACTGAACCACTCAGTGTGGCTCTCACAAGGGCCGTTGTTGCAGACCTGAGAGTCAGCAGGACGCTCGTGCCCGCAGCCCTCCAGTGGAAGGCTGCTGATGTGGTTGGTCAGGCAGAGGACGCCTCGGGTTCGTACACCAATCCCACATTCAGCTGAGCACTGCAGAAGAACCACACAGCCAAGTAAAACAACTGTTGATGCCACCCCTAAGTTGGTTGAAAATATTTCTATCCTGACAAAAATATGAAACAAAAGTATGTTACTAATGTATAGCTATAGTTTTTAAATTAATCATTTTGGATCAGGCAAATGAGATGTAACCAGTGCTATTTGTGCCCTTTTAAACAGATCAGCTACTTTAATAAGTTTTTACTATTATAATTAATCTAAAGATATTTTCTGGTCATCTACAGCTGTATTGATACAATGTGGTGATTGTCTTTTTAGGCATGGGTTTGGGTGAATGAGGACAGTTCCAGCTTAAAGCAATTTTTTCTAAACAAATGAATGTGTGATATTGTGCTTCTGCTTGTCTCAGATCTACCCTTCTGCCCCACTGGGTGTAGAACCAGCTTTTGGCACAGGCTCCCATGTCACAGTTCTCCACATCGACGGGCCGCAGATTCATGTTGCACTCCTCGTCAGGAACAAAGTCGCCCACGTTGCTGACACAGCGTACCGCTCTTGACCTCTGACCCAGCCCACATGGTACAGAGCACTGTGAAACCACAAGCTGTGGGATTAATACCAGTACGGCAGTACAGTCATTCTAGACAGGACATTATTTTTAATCTGTTTATTGTTGATTAGATTTTATGGTAAAGCCTGAAGTGGTTTATGGCTGTAACATTGTGGACTAACTGGAGATGCTAGGACAGGGATGAGGCAGTGGGATACTCACAGCGGTCCACTCAGAGTGAATCTGCCACTCACTGCAGATCTTCAGCTGACAGGTGATGGAAGTTTCAGGCCTCTCCAAGTCTTGACAGTGGCTCGTGTGCACATTGAGCGTGTGGTTGGCGTAAATCTGGCGACAAAGAACTTGTCGGTGTTGCATGCCCAGACCACAGCTCTTACTACATTCTGACCACTCTCCGATATCCCAGCTGCTCAGACACAAACCAGAAACAGAATATATTGCAAGCTCTTCAAATAAGGACATTTGATCTGCTTTTCATTTCCACCAAAAATAAGACATAAAAGAGGTGTGTGTGTGTGTTTGTGTGTGTTTGTGTGTGTGTGTGGAGGGGGGGTGTCAGGTACAACAGACAGGCAGTGTGTCGTCTCTCACAAAGCAGGGCAGGACTGCAGGTTACAGGCCTCCTCCTGGGGGGTCGGTCTCTTGCTGCTGTCACAAAAGGTGTCTGATACCTGTGCCTGGTTCAGCAGTGACACGCAGTTAAAAATCGAGTATCTGAATCCTAAAAAAGAAAGGGTAGACCTATATATACCCTCTCATTCTCATGGTCACCAATGCGGTTGATCCCTTCACAACCTCTTCAAATCCACCTGACTGACCTTGACCACAGGAGGCGCTGCATTCTGTCGCTCCAGCCAATTTCCAGTTGTAGTCTGGTGTACGTCTGGGTGGCTGGATGTTCTCCCCCATGGGGGGAGAGTCCCTTTCCTGGCCTGCTGCACTGGTCCAAACCTGCGTGGTCGCCTGATGTTCGTATTCACTGGATCTATTGACGGCGTTCACTACCACACAAACAAACATAGAGAAACTAGAGAAGACTCAATTATCACCACAACCACTATTACTAGTGCATCTGTGTCGTAACAGAACTAAAATTGGTTAAAATTTGCCACAGTCCACCCAAAAACCTGCAAAAGCATTCATACACTGGTGACTTCCAGCTGAGATGGTTTTGGTGCCATCAGGTGTTTCTTTCACCTTCAGCGCAGCACAGTCAGATTGCACTGGTCATGTGCTGCTATAGGAGCAAAGTCTTGGAGCCCCGACCCCTTCCAGCAATCCTTTAAAAAATTCAATTCACCCCACCAGAGGCTGCTGCAGGCAGGTTTATATCTTAACATCTTTTCAAACAGAGGATGTTGCTCGGAGATTAAAAGGTCACAGCTTAAGCCAATTCTTAATAAAATAATAAAATAGTTTGTACAACAAATCAGTCACCGTGACCGTGACCCCTGACCCTAAGTGTCCTAACCCTAGTCCTAAAACCCTAACCCTAACACAGTAACCACAGAGTGACTGACTCGCTTAAAGAAGAATTTTAGTAGGTTTCAAGGAAGTTACTATTAAGGAAGTTATTCTTTCTAGTTCTGTTTAAATGTTGGAGGCCATACAGGAGCCATGGCTGTTGCACAAGTTCATCAAGTCATAACTGATTAATTCACCAACTTGGAAACTAATCTGATAAGTATGATAAGCAGAGATAATAAAGAGTGAGACATACAAATTTGGCTCTCACCTTCCTGCTGAGAGCTGGCTGTATGTTCAGTGGGGAGACGATATTCGTAGTGGACACCAGGATTTGGTTGCTGGAAGATCATCTGAGTAATAAAAGGCACACAACACATAGGAAAAAAGATAAAGAGAAAACAAATCTTGGCAATCTCTCTCTCTCCCCCTCTTACTCTCTCCTTATCACCTTTACTTTTCCTTCTCTCTCCCTCCCACCCTTCCTCTCTCTCTTTCCCTGTCTCTACCTCTTCCTCCCTCAGTTGCTCACATAAATCTCCAGGATCTCATTGGTTGGTCCTTCAGCGCGTAAAGACTCCCCGGCAGTGCTGCTGATTTCGTTGGGTCGTCGGTAGGTAAACACAGTTCCTACTCCCTCATACCGGCCTGGTAGATCAATGGCCCAGTTCCCATTAATGATGGCTCGGCCCGATCGGCTTCGAAGAGCTGTAATAAAGAACTACAACTTCAGCACTGAGAGACAGTGAGAAAATTAGTCAGAAAAAGACACAATTTTATACTGAAAACAAATCCAATGTAACTGCAGCGTGGAAAATAAATACACTAAAATAGCAGCACTTCGATGTGACCACAGGATGTGCTCAAAAGATATTTTCCATTTCACTCATTGAGCCAGTTTTTAGAAACCATTAGAATCACATTAGAAAGGAAACATTAGACCGGCTCGTAAAAGTGTGTTTGGACACTAAAAGAGTATCAGTAAAAGCAGAGATACATGGCAATAATAAAGGCTTCAATGAGCGAAGCCAAACTATCATCAACAGAAGACAGGAGCTAAAACACTTTCATGAATCTGCAGAAATCACATTTCTTCTTCAGATGTAAAAGCCACAGTCCACAGTTTGTCCCTCATTGCTCTCCTAACATTCATGTATGTTGGCTTCATATTTACATGCATGTAAACTGATGTACAGTATTTCTGTATAACATACGGTATATCCATACAATGATTGTCATACAGGAGAAAAATCAATTCTAAATAATGGCTGGAAATATTTAGACATATTTGTTAAGTGTGTGTAAAATCTTCATGTTAACCCTCATAGAAAGAGTTTGTTTTCCCACCTAAGTAGTTTCTGCTCTTTGCCATCTCAGTCACGTTGATCTTGGTGGCTCCCTCTGGGATCTCAACTATCTTATGGTAACCGATCCTGCTTAAACTGCGTTTAAACACTCCAGAGACCATCCTGCAGGTGCTGTTGTTACCTCCACAAATACCACACCTGTCCATCACTTTTCCTGAACCCAGATATCCATCACAGCCCAGACTCTGTAAAAGAAAAGAAAACATGGAGGGTCATGGACAGTGGTGGGAGTGGTTTCCAGCTGTTTGGATGAAGTGGTTGTCCAGAGGACTGCACTGGCCTTCATCAGATTTGAAAAGTAACATTTAAAATTTAGACTTCCAAAATGCAAACTAGCGTCAGTCAGTAAGATCACGCTGTGACCATGCAGCCTTTATTCTGCTCTCTTTCATTTAATCAGGTTGACTTTTGGAGATTTCGATCACCCTATCGGTTGGAATTTATAGAAAACCCCAGAAAACAGAACATTTCTCATCAGCAGTCAGTAAAAGCAGTAAAACCAGCCCACTTCACAAACAGCTCTTTAAAAAACATCAACGATCCCATCAAGCCACCATAACCTTCACTGGGTCATTGTTACTGCAGACCCATCGAGACAGACAGACCACAGTGATGTCCACAAGCACACAGACAGGCTGTGTGTGTGTTTGTTTGTGCATGTTGTGACTGTTCAGGAAGTAATTTTTACTAAAGCTGTATGACACTACACAAGCTGCAGCGTATGCTAGCTGTGGGTGAAAGTGTCATTAACTTTCAGTTCCCACAACAATGAACAGAGAAAGTGTTTCAGTTGGGATGGATCAACAGTTGCTTTGTGTTTAAACCGAGAAGAACATGATCTAAATTATATACTGTAAATGAAGAAAAAATTCCAGAAATTAGACATCTGGGACATTTTTAGATTCCACAGAGGAAAATGTTGGAAATGTAGTCACGAATGACACGTAATCACACAACTGCAAACTAAAATGTCCTCTATATTTAAATTTTCAGTAAAAACCCCCAACTAAACATTACAGTTATGGCATCCAGTCTGCCTCTGCCTGGAACAGAGAACATTTTCCCCTCATAGAACCAATGTATACCTGGTGAATTGTTCTCTGTGGACACTCAGAGGAGAACATATCGGCATCCAAACAGTCACAGGCAACATTTGAATTTCGAATATCATACTGTGTAACTGTGGATTTGAAAACACACAGTTCTTTATCCTCTGGATTTGGGTCAGATCGGAGTCAAGAGGTTTAATGTCTTTATTACAGGATGTATTTGAGAGTTGAGGCTCCATTTGATATCTAGTAATTTCGACAGTTGTGAAATTCTTCCTGCCAGCATCAGGAAACTTCAGTTTGGAAAACACATCCAAGCCTTTGGAAATCTTAAGGTAGTGTATTTTGGAACGCTTTCCCCAGTCCCACTGCGGTTGCGTCCTTTCCGTTCCGTTTTCTCCCGCTTATCCGGATCCAGGTCGCGGGGGCAGCAGCTTCAGGAGGGATGCCCAGACAGCCCTCTCCCCGGCCACTTCCATCAGCTCCTCCGGGGGAACCCCCAGCTGCTCCCAAGACAGGCGAGATATATAATCTCTCCACCTAGTCCTGGGCCAGCCACCGGAAGGCAAAGCTCTCGATTTACCGGTCGATCTATGTTCCAGCCGTCCTCA
>NW_026622003.1:0-27268 GCF_003711565.1 Takifugu flavidus | reverse complement strand
TAGACAGTTAGCAGCCTGCTCCAGTTCCTAAACACAGAGTAAGCTAGCGGTCAACACTGTCCAAACATCATGTTTATGTACTGGTATGTTTCCATTGTTGTATTTCATGGAGAAAAAAAACATTAAACAATCAATCATAATACGTAAATGGATGAACCCAGAACCAAACGTAACTAATCTGAACTGACGTGATGGAGAATGAGACATCCACCTCTCCCGCGAGAGTAATGTGCAAAAGGGGAGAGGTGGAGGGATCGCCATCACTTTTATAGGGGCACCACAGAAGAAGAAATGCAGGACGGAGCTCCTAAACCCATCGCTAAACACCGGAAATGATGTATTTCTGACAGCTGAGCATGCAACAGACACTATTTTGTGTAATCAGAAACGCTTTATAACACATAACACAAAAGCCCCGTTACACTGGGAACTGTTGGTTTACAGACTTCGCCGCTTTGGTTTGGAAGCGCGCGCCTGGCGGTGGGCGTGGCTACAGCAGGTGATCAGCTGTGATTAAACTCACCTGTGTGTGCGGGCGGTGCATGGAGTAAAGTCCCAACTCGTCTTGTGTGTGTGTTGTGTTCTTACCACACAGGTGGAGGGATGCCGAACGGCTTTAAGAAATATTTCGCTAAGATGGACGAGTACCTGTGCAGCCTGGGTCTGTACCGGAAGATGGTGGCGCGAGACGCATCTAGTTTGTTCCGAGCCGTATCAGAACAGGTGAGCTAGCACCTGGGCTAGCACGGAGCTATGGGAGCTGCAGCCGTGTTTAGCAGTTCACCTGAAATACAGTCATTAAGGACTGATGAGCAGACGTTAAAGCAGGGGTGGGGAACCTCCGGCCTCCGGGCCGTATACGGCCTACGAGACCATTTCTACCGGCCCGCAACGCAATAAGATTTTTATATTTTATATGTACACTTATACATTGTTCGCTAAACTCCGCGAGCTGCGAGTAGCAGCGGTAGCGTATTTTTGCCTTTCGTATCCTGAAATTTCTTTCGTAACGAGGAAATATTTTCCCGTTTTCTGAGATAAAACAGACGGTTATGTTATGTCCGAGTCAGGGTCAGTGAACACAGCATGTGATGTACGTAGTGGGCTGGACTGATTTACACGGACGAAAAATGCTTAGCGAAACACGCTAAACTCGACGAGTTGAAAGGACAGATGAGTTTGGATAAAATTAACGCTCTTCGCCGGAGTTTGGAGGCTCAACAAGCAGCTTTCACACGACCATGTACCGACAGAGAGAATATTACGCGTGCAAGTTTTGTGGTGAGTGAATTAATAGCCACGAAGCTGAAACCTCACGCCGAAGGAGAGTTCGTGAATGCGCCTCGTAGCCGCCGCTGAGGCGCTCGCGCCGTACAAAGTAAAATTGTTTCAAAGCGTGAATTTTTTTTCGTGAATAACTATTGAACTAAGACATATATTGTTATGATTCCAGTGGCTAACGGTATGTTTTTATGGTCAAGTATATGTGGGACTAATATTTATGGTGGAAATCACAATATGCCAGGAATTGTTGCGCTTGGCGGAGGTCTGTGCTCTCCGAGTGCTTTCTAGTTGTTGTTGTTGTTATTGTCTTTATCTTTCTTTCTTTTTCATTTATTTTCTTGATTATCTTGTTGTATTGCAGTTTTTGTGAGTAGAGGCCTCGAACAGGCCCTTACGGGTCTCTTGCCTCAACTCTGCACCTCTTTTTATTGTTTTGTATGATCATGAAAACATATTTTACTTGTCATTTTATTCTATTTTTTTGGTGATTTTTATATGCATGTGTGCTAAATAAATAATTCAAACTCAAATGCAGCAATCATGAGACTTAGTAACACAGTGGTTATAGACTTTTTTTTTTGTCTTTTTTTTGCATCCCTAGGTATGTGTTCATATAGTATGGCCCTCGGAGGACTTTATAAAAATTAAAATGACCCTCAATATGAAAAGGGTTCCCCACCCCTGCTCTAGAGGGCTTAACTCTATACAGTCAAAAAAAAGAAAAAAAATCAGAGTAAAGTTGTCGATATCTTGTGTGGCCCCCATGTGCTTGTATGCTAGTTCGACAACCTCGTGGCGTGCTCCTGAGGAAACGGATGGCATGTCCTCCCAGATCTGTGTAAGGGCATCCCTGAGCTCCTGGAAAGTCTGAGAAGGAACCTGCCGGTGCCTAATGGACAGAGCATGATATTCCAGAGGTGTTCTATCGGGTTTAAAATCAGGTGATCATGAAGGCCACACAATTGTATCACTTCCTTCATCCTCCAGGTACTGCCTCGTACTCTTGTGGCAAGAGGCCAGGCATTTTCATTCATCAGGAGCAGCCCAGGACCTACTGCATCATTGGATGGTCTGACAGTGGGTTGAAGGAGTTCATCCCAATACCTCATGGCACTCAGACTGCAATTTTCTAGCCAGTAGAGGTCTGTGCATCCCTCCGTGGATATGCCCCTAAACCCACCACCAAACGTGACTGATGTTGCAGGCAGCATAGTGTTCTCCTTGTCTTCTCCAGACTCATGTCTATCACAGGTGCCCAGGGTGAACCTGCTCTCATCTGTGAAAACAGGGCACCAGTGGCAAGACGTTGGTCCCCGAGGCCGGTCCCCGAGGCCGGTCCCCGAGGCCACCCTTATGAAGTCTGTTTCTGAGAGACGGTCACACTAGTGGCCTGCTGGAAATCATTCTGTAGGACATGATCAGTGCTCAAGCTGTTCCGCCTTGCACAGAGGAGCAGGTATCGGTCCTGCTGATGGGTTGAGGACCTTCTACGGCCCTGTCCAGCTCTCCTAGAGTGACTGCCTGTCTCTTAAAATCTCCCTCTTCTGGAGATTGTGCTGGGAAACAATTTTCTTGCCATGGCACGTGTGGATGTGCCATCCTGGAGGAGTTGGACAACCTGTGCCAATTCTGAAGGGTTAAGGATTCACCTCATACTGCCAGTAGTGAACATGACTCAAGCCAACACCAGCCCAAAAAGATAGGAGAAAGTTAAAATTACCTCCACATGTAAAACCAGACCTGTTTTGGGGGTTTTTCCTCATTGTTGCCACTCTAGTGCAACACACACACGCACACGCACACACGCACCTCTGGCGTGTCATGGCCAACATCAATATCCCGACACTCGGACAGGCTGTTTCCACAGCGACGCTCTCCGACTCTAAAAGCCTCCATTGCCTGGCAGAGCTCCACCTCCTCCAAACCAAACACTTTGGTATACAGCAGCTCGTAGAGGAGAGCTACACACAAACATTGAACTTAGCTTGGTCCACAGAACAACCCTCCTGCACATGTCCAGACTCCAGTGACGAGAAGTCAAGTTTCAGTTCTGACTCAGGTGATTCACAGCTTCGACATGTGTGTTTTTCATCCAACCAGTCCTACAAGGGCTGTTATCCAGGCACCTTTTCTGTTCTACTCAGTTTGTACAAAGGAAACTGGGATCCCAGGTGAAAGCAGGCAGGATTCAGGCTCTGTGGGACTGGGTTGATGACCACTGCTTTATGTTACTCAGGTGTTAGCAGTCATCAATGGTTGAGAACACATCTCAGAAGGTTGCACTCACACTGACAGAGGGCAGCAGACATGGGGTAGCGCTTCGGGTAAACTATATCATAATGTCCGTTAATGGAGTGACACAGCATAACCTAAGCAACAAGCAAGGTAGCACTGAATCACATTTCAGGCTGTGAAACCCACTTCAGTTCCATATTGCAAGAAAACATTCAATTGCTTCACCTTGGCAACAAAGTCCGCCTCTGTAATCTCCACCTGACCCACCGTCTCCTGAAAACACCATCACTGGGCATCAACACCTGCCACGATCATTGAACCATTAACACCCACCTGATGACAGACTCACCTTTGGGTCCTCCAGACGCTCCAGGTACTTCTCGAAGGATCCTTCAACAAACTGACATTAATGAGACAAGAACAGCTTGAGTCGGGTTCTTGACACACTTCCTTCCACGGTTAAAGGCCTCAAACAGCTCAGGAACAGGTCAGCAACAAGCAGGTCACTATGTGACTTGTCAATAAAGTTGTTTGAAACTCAAACCATCAAACATGCCGCTGCAGTGAAACATATTCAGAGTAAATGAGATTAAACAAACCATCCACTCTATGAACAGGGGCTTCTTGGACAGTTTCTAAAGGACAGAAACCTCATTGACCGGATCGATGAGAATAAAAATATCGGCTGATCCAATGTAGCTGGTCAGACCGGCAGAAAACCTCAAACGAAGGACTCTTTATTTCACCTCGTGAAACTGGAATTTTGCAGGTGATATTTTGGTCAGCCGTTTGTGAGCAGTGTGATGTTGGTTTAAACAGGACGTGAGGGGGTGATTTACGGTAGTGGCACACCGCGGCGGTACCACCATCAACTGCCAGAGAGCACTACTCCACATACGTTGGGGTTTTATGAACTAAAGTAAATGGGCCGCATACCTGGTATCAGTACTCACCCATCCCTATTAACCAGTCCAAACACACGTTTACATCCACTCATGTAATCTCAGACCTGGGGGTGTTCCTTGTTCAGGTGTTTATCACTAATGGGCACACCACCCTCAGGAACGAGCTTGTGGACATTAATGGTCTCCCAGCATCACCCCTGTGGGTCACCAACGGCTCCAAAAGCACTAAAAACGTGCATATGCCAACGACCAAGTTGGTGCAGAGCACCGCACATTCAGCTTAATCAAAAGTTAAAAGTATGCACACCTCTGAGCATACACACCCTTATCCCCGAGGCCCCTGCTCTACCATCTGGTCCCTCTAAGCCTTTGTTCCTTTGTGAACGTTGCTCTCACTTATTTTAACAAAAAAAATCCATCTGGACATGAACCATCAAAACTCCTAAAGCAAAATAAATCTGAATCGACTCACCTGTTCAGAGTTGCACCTGTTGGCTCGGATGAAGTTGGCACAATCCTGCCGGATCTTCTGATGATAGTTCTGAGAGTAAAACAACTAAACACAAAGAAAGTTTCTTGAATGCAAGAAATGCAACATAATCATATGAAAAATAATGCTGCACTCACATATTGACTTTGTATTGCGCATGTATTAGCAATAATCAGTATTCTACTCATTTATTTCCTTCTCCCTTTAACGCAGGGGTGGGGAACCCTTTTCATATTGAGGGCCATTTTAATTTTTATAAAGTCCTCCGAGGGCCATACTATTATGAACACATACCTAGGGATGCAAAAAAAAAGACAAAAAAAAAAGTCTATAACCACTGTGTTACTAAGTCTCATGATTGCTGCATTTGAGTTTGAATTATTTATTTAGCACACATGCATATAAAAATCACCAAAAAAATAGAATAAAATGACAAGTAAAATATGTTTTCATGATCATACAAAACAATAAAAAGAGGTGCAGAGTTGAGGCAAGAGACCCGTAAGGGCCTGTTCGAGGCCTCTACTCACAAAAACTGCAATACAACAAGATAATCAAGAAAATAAATGAAAAAGAAAGAAAGATAAAGACAATAACAACAACAACAACTAGAAAGCACTCGGAGAGCACAGACCTCCGCCAAGCGCAACAATTCCTGGCATATTGTGATTTCCACCATAAATATTAGTCCCACATATACTTGACCATAAAAACATACCGTTAGCCACTGGAATCATAACAATATATGTCTTAGTTCAATAGTTATTCACGAAAAAAAATTCACGCTTTGAAACAATTTTACTTTGTACGGCGCGAGCGCCTCAGCGGCGGCTACGAGGCGCGTTCACGAACTCTCCTTCGGCGTGAGGTTTCAGCTTCGTGGCTATTAATTCACTCACCACAAAACTTGCACGCGTAATATTCTCTCTGTCGGCACATGGTCGTGTGAAAGCTGCTTGTTGAGCCTCCAAACTCCGGCGAAGAGCGTTAATTTTATCCAAACTCATCTGTCCTTTCAACTCCTCGAGTTTAGCGTGTTTCGCTAAGCATTTTTCGTCCGTGTCAATCAGTCCAGCCCACTACGTACATCACATGCTGTGTTCACTGACCCTGACTCGGACATAACATAACCGTCTGTTTTATCTCAGAAAACGGGAAAATATTTCCTCGTTACGAAAGAAATTTCAGGATACGAAAGGCAAAAATACGCTACCGCTGCTACTCGCAGCTCGCGGAGTTTAGCGAACAATGTATAAGTGTACATATAAAATATAAAAATCTTATTGCGTTGCGGGCCGGTAGAAATGGTCTCGTAGGCCGTATACGGCCCGGAGGCCGGAGGTTCCCCACCCCTGCTCTAGAGGCTGAAAACTTAACTCCATTCAAAGATCTGCCATCCTTTCATTCCTAAGACATTGCCCGACCCTTTTCATATTGATACTGATGTATTTTCAAAGTGTTCCTTTGTATATCTGTTAATCTCTGCTTCCTTTAATGAGATTGACCATCAGATCAGTTGGTTTAGTTTTGCTATGACTGTTTAGGGAAAAATATGATTGTAGCTGCCGGATGAACTTGTGATGGGGAAATCAGACAAGATCAAGCTGTCGTCTCCTCAGTCATTCTGACCTGTAGTGACCATTTTCATCTTATTGTGAAAGGATGAGCAGGAAGGAGAAACCGCAGACTCCCCAGCAAGACCAGGGCTGCATTCCACCCAGCAGGTAACGATGAGTTTCACTATACGAGTGCTTCAAATCATCAACCAACACCTGACATCAGAACTGTTTCAGGTCAAACCTCGCGCTGTCATCTGCTCCTCCCCCTCCTCACCTCCTCCTCCTCCCCCTCCTCACCTTCCTCCTCTTCCTCCTCCCCCTCCTCACCTTCCTCCTCCCCCTCCTCACCTTCCTCCTCTTCATCTTCCCCTCCTCACCTTCCTCCTCTTCATCTTCCCCTCCTCACCTTCCTCCTCTTCATCCTCACCTTCTTCCTCTTCATCCTCCCCCTCCTCACCTTCATCACGAGTGACTGCAGCTGCTCACCTGCCAGCAAGCACACACACACACACACACAGTAAAGAATTTCTGAATTCATTCACCGAGCTAACATTACCATTAGCTCAATAATCTGCAAGTTCTAGCCTGTGTCCAAAACCACCTCTGTTTCCTGTATACTGCACTAATGAGGGTGACTGAATGCTAAATGAGGATCATTGCACCACCCTACTCTGAACACTTTTTCCTATAATGAACTTTAGAAAAGTAGTGCACAACTGATGCGCCTCAAACAAGAAATATATCCCATCAAACTTTGCGGTCTCACACGAGAAGCTAGACACGAAGCTAGTTATTGCATAACAAATTAACTATTAATGAGACAATAGAACATCAACAAGCGGCCAGTTGTCTGTGTAAATTCTCAGTCATCCAGGTCATTGTATCCAAGGTAGTTTTCTCTGTCAACTGGATTGGGTTTCTTCTCTTGAAGACGTTTCGCCTTCTATCCAGAAGGCTTCTTCAAGAAGCAGCCAGTTGAAGTTTTATAGTTGAACAATTAAATTGACTTGAACGGTGCTCACGTAGATCTGGCGGTATTGATAGGAGTACCACAGTTTTTGGTTAATCAGGGAGGTCACTAGTAGTTTACTCGCCCTGTTTACTATGTAGGGAGCATGAAATGGAGCAAGAGGGTGGTTTCAGATGTGGTCCAGGTGTGGTTTGATGCCAGATATGGTGAGCCACAATCGCTCATTGGTTACTTTAACTTGTGTGTGTGTGTGTGTGTGTGTCCCCGTCCGTCCGTCCGTCCGTCCGTCCGTCCGTCCAGTATTATTTCAATTTAGGAGTTCACGTAAGAGATTTCTCATAGACTTCATTTCTTACAAATGAGCAGGTCCTCACCTCTCTGTCCCTCCTTCCCAGCGGTACCACCAGAGCTACTGGCAGCAGCAGGCGCATGCTAGCAACTCAGCAGAGGGCCCCTTCTGGCACTACGGGCCCTGCCTGAGCCAGGAGTCGCCCTCTCATGGTAATACGCCCTCTTGTGTTGGTGGCTACCTCACAGCTGTGCACAGGTGCTTGAATTCCTTGGAAAAGCTTTAGAAAATCATCATATTTCTGTTGGTACAAGGTAGTTTTCTCTGTCAACTGGACTGGGTTTCTTCTCTTGAAGACGTTTCGCCTTCTATCCAGAAGGCTTCTTCAGTTCTGAAATCGCTGGGGAGAGAGCTTGAAAATATAGAGCCCCTGTGGACCATTTGCATGCTAATGATCTGGGTGGTCACCTGAGAGTCGTTAGCAGGGTCGTTGGTCGGGTCGTTCACCTAGTTTCTGTTGAGGTGTCTCCCCTTTGTCTGCTGGATCACATGGTGATGAGTCACTGGGTCTCCTGGAATGGTGTGAATGTTTGTTTTGCTGTTGGAAGGAGTGGAGGACTGCATTGTATGTGGGTGATAGGAAGTGCCTCAGGCCACCACCTCTGTTCAAGGATGGTTTCTCCAATTTAACATGGATAGCTTCCTTGACCCCCCTTTCAAACCAGCGGTCTTCTCTGGCCAGAATGGTCCACAGGGGCTATATATTTTCAAGCTCTCTCCCCAGCGATTTCAGAACTGAAGAAGCCTTCTGGATAGAAGGCGAAACGTCTTCAAGAGAAGAAACCCAGTCCAGTTGACAGAGAAAACTACCTTGGATACAATGACCTGGATGACTGAGAATTTACACAGCCGTCTGTTGGTATACTATGCAATAATTCTTTAGTGTGAGCACACAGGAATTCGAACCGTTGACCTGGTTCTGTTCTTCTCCCAGTTGCTCCACCTTTATACCTTTATTTGTTCTGGTCTGATCCATCATTTAATATAGGAGAACCATACTGACCACTGGCACCAGGTCCATCTGTCTGCCCATCCATGCTTCTGGTAGATTCTGGGTAGGGAGATGTAGGCGGGTGGGCTCCTCGAGCTGTTTCAGTGATGTTCTTTCTCTCATCAGGCCCCACCCCTTCCATGGAAGGCCCCCCCCCCATCAGCCCGACTAACCCAGGCTCCTCTGTTCTGTACCAGGATTCTCTGGCACCTCCACTCCCTCCCACCTACTTGTCTGCTGCCCCTCCCCTACCTTCACACACTATTCATTCTCCCCACCCCTCTCATCATTCCTCCTATTTATTATCCCTGTGTCCCACCCTCTGCACACTGGGGGGCATTACCAGCAGGAAGCCAAGCTCCAATTCTTTACTGCCCTTCCCCCAACCACCCTGGCCCCCCACCATACAACTACACACTATATTCCTCCAACCATTTAGCACATAGTTAGCTTGAGCCCAAGAGCCGCTAAATTTCATCTTGGTTGGTTGATTCAAATGTTCATTAAAACCTAAATTTAGCACTTCTGAACTGAGACTTTAGGCACACACAGAACTGAAAATGGATGTCTGTTACCATGGAAATGGGTGCAACAAGGCGACTGTTTAACACTTTGAGGTCCAGACCAGCCAATATGAAAGGAGTGGGGCTGTTTATGTGGTCAGTGCCTGTAATTATGATGGGATGTATTTTTGTTGATCTTGTTTGTTATTGGGTGAATAAAGTTCACATCACCAGCAGGCTCTGTCATTCTCTGTAACCATGTGATCAGTTACCCATCATGCCCTGGGTCTGAGGCAGCCATGACATAACCACTGCAGTTGTAGGTAGTGCTGGGGTCCTTAATGACAGGATAATTTAATATGGTTTTAGAGTTTGATCAGTCTGTTTTAGGGCTAAAATAACTGTCAATTAACATGTTGGCAATCATGGTGTCTCTGTTCAACAAGGTTGACATTGTAACAAGCATATTTGCTGTACTAACAGGATTGTTAGAAAGCTCATGCTGAAAATGAAGATTGTTTTAAAAATTTGTATTTTTGATTCATTAACATTCAGTGGTTTGTCCCACAGTCATGGTAATGGTTCAGTGGGGATCTCCACTGTCCAAAGATCACAACCTCCTGGAATTTGAAGTGGTCTTTTCAAGCAAGTGGGATGGATGAGTGAGTCAGGTGTTTGTGCTCAGGGCCAGTCAGAACATCAAGACCTGGCAGTGCCAAGCTGCCTAACCCTAACCTGGAGGACAGTTACAGTAACATGTTGAGGGTTCAACATGCCTCAACCTTATCGTAACCTACAGGTGCAGTCAGAAGAGGCAGGTCATGGAAAGAAGAAAAACAAGGTTATATTTTTCCAGTGATTTTGTAAACTAATACTCCATTTAACTTAGCCATTGTTATATTATCTTTTAATTTTCACGTTTACCATTAAAATACTGAGAAGAGACTCCAACACCGCCCACATCCAGAGGCCAGGTTTGACTGGGCCTCAGATCAGGGTGTTGCTCTCTTTATGTTGTTATTAAATGTTCAAATACGAATCCTATATGAACTAAGTTTTCATAGTTTAGCTGATTTGTGATGAGCCGTCTGCAGCTATATGTCTGTAATGTGTTCCTTGTGCCATACAATCGGTGGCGAAGAAGCATAAAGGAGGCCAACACTTCTCCGGCCTCATGTTAGGAGTTCCGATCTCCGTCCCGATGTCGATTCTGGGTCCAGATGTTCCTCCACCTCTTCCAGTGGGGGTTCCAGCACCTTCGCATCCAGATGTTCCTCTTCCTCTTCCAGTGGGGGTTCCAGCACTGTCTCATCCAGATGTTCCTCCACCTCCTCTCTGATGGGTGCCCGCGGGCAACGTGTTGGTGACCCCTGGTCTATTGAACCAACTGAAAACCTAACAAATATTTTACAATATGATCAGATAAATAAAGCAATAGTTTCTTATGGCTCTGTCAGTCATTTTTAATTTTCAAGAGGCACAAAAGACAAATTTGCTTTCTATAAAAATCCCCATAACATGAACATTAAATGAATGAAGCAATATTATTCAAGGCACCATCAGTATATTTTCTCATTTAGCAAAAGTGGGCTAAATTTACTTCAAAGAAAAAAATTATAACAGCAATTTCATTCACTCAACTGAAATATTTTTAGAACATAATTGGATTGAAATACAATACCAAAGTGCAAAAATCTATTCACCAAAAACAACACTTTCTTCAAGGAAAAGGCACATGTGCAGTGAAAAATATTTACCTTTAACTTTTAAACTTGAGCTGAGTAATAATTGTAAATGTGTTATTGCAGCTTAATGTTCACTTGTTTGAGGCTGATACTTGGTGGTGTCTCATCTTTTGGACGAGTTCATCAATGTTGGGGGTCCGGCTCTGAGCTGAGCCTGTGTAAAACATCTGCGGCCTGTGGGCCGGTTCTAATAATAAATCAATATCATCCCGGGGGCCATAGAAAACCCTCGACCTTGACTCTGACATATGAGCTTTAAATGATTTCTTTTGACTCCCATTTATTAGGCTGTTTGGATATCATCTTTGCTAGTGTGTGTGTGTGTGTGTGTGTGTGTGTGTGCGCACGCTCTATGGAACTGGCATAAAGGATGTTAAAATTAGTCTAAATTAGTCTAAATTAAATAAAAATGCATCCATTCATCATTCTGAACAGGCGGTGTTTGATTAGAAACTCTTTCTGAACTCTGGTGCTCTGAAACATCTCTGCTTCCATTTTCAGCTGTTTTTATTCTCAATAACATCAAATCATCCATCCATCCAAATCGTGGTCCTATTGGACCACCAAAGGACAAACACTTTCCATTTAGCACGGACAAAAAAACCCAAATCCTGTTTAGCAATGAAGCTGTGGGGAGAGTTTGAGGAGCTTTTCTGAGGAACACGCTGCCATATTGGGTCCAAGCTGCTGGGGTTTTGTTGTTTCAGGTGAATCGGTGGGCAGCGGCGTTACCGCCTGTCTCTGCCCCCCCCCCCTCTCCCCGTGGTCGTGGTCACGCCGGGCATCTTTACTGGTCCCGTTTTAAACAGGTTCTGTTGGGAACAGGTGTTCTCCAGAACTGTATTCCAGGCTGCTGTGCTGAAGGGCTGTTTTCAGTAGCAATAGAGCCAGAGTGTGCCTGCTCCATATGAACCCCCCCAGGCCGTGCTTTCCTCCTGGCTGAGCCATAATCAGCTCTGGATGGACTGGTTCACGCTTGGGCTGAGTCAAGATTTGATAGCTTGACTGATTCTTACAGTTTTTGATCAAACCCCCATCTGCTGATTCCAGGAGATCTTTAAAGGATCTCAGAGCTTCAGATTTATGAAGCCTGCTCAGCCCCCGGCAGCGCTGATGAAACCATTTCATTCCTTCTAAAAACAGAACATGAAGCTCCAGAAAAGGTTTTTGCATCAAGTTTCCAACAGAACGAGGACAAGTGGGTAAAAGCGCCACTTTAAAGCCTCCAGGCCTCAGAAAACATCCACCTTTAGGATGCCTGACTTTAGAGGATCGTCGGTTCGCTCCGAGCACAAGAACAAACATGTTTAACCTCAGTCCAAGAACATCTGACCTGAAATGATCAAAAAGCTTCAGCGTAAAAAGATGGTGGAGAGAAAGCTGCTGGGAGGTTCTCAGAAGAGAAGTGGCATTAAAGCCAGCTGGAAGAGTCCAGCCTGCTTCCTGCTCCTCCAAACAGGCGTCTCCACACCAACACTGAGGAACACGGGCTTCTGTTCTTCCTTCTTCTCTTCTGACTATTGTGTGTTTGATGAATGCAGCATCCACTCACTGCCCCCCCCCCCCCCTCATTTACACTGCTCCTGGTTTCACAATGCTCCTCAGACAGATGCAACCAGAGACACTGATGCCGTCAGACAATAAACTGGAGTGTTTTTGTGTCTGATTATTAACATGTTCCATGCTTTTCCTTCTGCAACAGTTCATCACACCTGCTCAGGGAAACCTCGGTGTAAAGGAGGTGAAGCCGTGCCTCAGTGACTCTACTTTGGTGTTTTAGAAACTAACAGTTATTAGATGAATATACAGTGTGCACGTACGCGCAAACATGTGTATAAACACTTAATACACACGTGTGCGTGGATGTAGACTTTTTAGTACTTTGGGTTCATATACTTTTTAGTATTTTGCAGATTCATGTCTGTATATAAACCAGATCCTCCTGTAATAAAGAACTAAAGGCTGACTGTTGTCACGTGACCTGTCTCCGTCTGTGTCCGATGATGGAACCTGCCTGGAACATCTGGTCCACAGAAAAAGCAAAACAGCTCACAGAACTGGTCCAGTTTAGACCCCAAAATGACAATAAATAATGAAAATGTGTGACGCAGTAGAAAAACTATTTGTCATTTATAGTTTCGGTCGTCATCAGAATCCATCAAAAATATTCAAACCAACAAACTACACACAGAACCGCAAAGTTTAGAGCTTAAAGGGAGCGACAGGTGAAGATTTAAAGCTCAACGCAGCTGAAGAAGTTCCAAAAATTCCGACACATTCTGACCTCTGCTGCTCCTCCTGGACTCCAGGGCTGCAGAAATATGCTGCGTTTACAAGTCTTTAAAATCTGTAAAGCTTCATAAATCTTATTTAGTTAACCAGGTTGAATAATGGTGGAGAATGGTGTCCGAAAAGCGTCTTTATTTTAAAGTGAACAAGAACAGTTCGGTCCGCGTTCACAGAGAGGCGGAGAGACCTCGAGAGAGTCCAAAACAAGTCCGCTAGGAAAACTCTCAAAAATAGTCAAGCCACAGAAGTCAGGGTTTGGCGATGAGGCCGAAAACACTCCGCCGCTGGCAGACGGGAGTTCTGTCCTTAAATCTAACGGGAGATTGAAGAGAGACCGCAGGTGCGTGTGTCTGCGGGGCCACTGTGGCTGATGAGCGGCTCCTCCACGCCCCCTGCAGGTAGACACCAGCAACAACGGTCCCAGAAACTGGGAACCCAACAAACGAGTTTTTAAAAGTATTCCTTTCAGACTAAGCAGGAAGACTGAAGACCGACAAGGTGAGTGTAAACGAAGAGTATTATTGAAAATAATTGACAGTTGTGTTTGGAGATAAAATCAAGATTTGAAAACATTTTTGTTACTATTGAAGAGCTGCATAGAGCTGAAGAATTCTTGGCTTAAGAAAATTCAACTAGACTTCATATTTAGTTTTAGCACAAAACATCGTTATACATTATAAATGAATAGGGCTTATTTAACTTTCTTATAGTCTGGCTTTAGTTATTGTTGAATAGTCTTTCTAAGTGAAGTTTAGTTTATTTTTCTGCCCTTTGCTACTGATCCTAAAAGAACTTTAAACCCTCCCAGAGCGCTTTAATGGTAGTAATATATACGCCATAAAGCTGTTGATTAGGTTTTAAAAGTGAAAGTGAAAGTATTCTGTTCAGACGAAGCAGGAAGAGCGACAAGGTGAGTGTAAAGTGAGTATGTTCTGTCCCTCAGTTTTGTGTTGTTTGTTCCTTTTCCGGAGGTTTGTTTGTTAGATGTAAGTTGTCAATTTACAGTCGCTCCTGTCGCGCTGCCATTTAGTGGAGTAGGGTGGAGACAGATAAAAGTGCTGCGGAACACGGAAAACGGGCTGCTCTTGGATCCAATCCGGTTACTTCTTTTACTTTTGCACTTCTCAAAGGCATAATCTGTAAGTAATATCTTTTACGATTGTAGCCGCTACTCAAAATGTACGTTTTTACATTGAAACCAAAGTTAAGTATTGTGATCCTTTTCTTGCAGTTTTACAAAAATAAAGTGGATCGTTTTAAAACCACAGAACGCTTCACGAGTGGTTACTGAAGCCATATGTTTAGCTCGCTGCCGATGCTAACGCGCTTAGCCGAGGGCAGAAGAGAGTATTATGCTGTTAACGTTGTAGAGAGTCTTAACAGGTATTAACAACATTTAAAAACATTTTTGTGACAGGTGAAACGCTCTTAGAGTTATTAGAGCTGTTCAACAGTCCAGGTCACAGCTGGATATTTTGGTATTACCTGTCAAACAACATCTAATCGTGGGCAAGTTAGCATCTCTCAGCCGGACAATTTAAGACAATAAACTAAATAACTAAATCCACACAGGATCACAGGACACCAACAGGATTTTGGGTTCATGTTGCACGTTTTCTCACAGTGGTTTATTGTTCTATGTTGTGGAACCACTGTGAAAGAAATGCAGGAGTGGGTGTCATTTCTTTCATCTATTTTAAATAGAGCAGTGATCTTTGAGGACTTGGATCATAGAAATAATTGAAGAGGGGAACAAATGAGGGAAGTTAAAAAGTCCTGACTAGCATGTTTATGTAGCACCAAATAATTTATTGGCTGAGCTGAAGACAGTCCTTTCACCATGTTGGCCTGTGGAAAACCAGTGTTGTCGGGCCGATGGACCAGCGTCCCCGTCGTTGCCGGACCACCGTTGGCCACCATTTGGGTTTTGGGATCAAAGTGGGGGCGTTTCCTGTATCCGGTTCTCCTCTCGGATCCATGACTACAACATGTTGCTGCAAGTGCAGAGACGTTTGCTCTGGAAAGAACTTTAGAGCACATTCAGTGCTGCAGGATGAGGGGCTGGAAAAGGTGCCAGTTCTTTTCTCACTGCAGGGAACAGTTAAAAAAAGCAGCTTAAACTCTGAAAACATGAAAATTATACAGATACATCATTGATTTATTGATTCAGTTGTTATCCAGAATGGATTAGAAATGTTCCTGTTTGACAAAAATGCAGTGAATTGGGATTATTGAACTCCAACCTCTACAGATTATTTACCTTCATCACAGTCTCATCACTATTTCTGATGTTTCCTCAGGATGGACGAGGACAGAGCAGAGTCCACAGTGCCCAGCTGTGTGTCCCTGAAGAGTGACCAGTCCAAAACTGATATAATAACTTCAGAAGTTCAGACCAAATGTAAGAAAACTAAAGCGTGATGATGTGTTTGTGTGCCAGCTGTTAGTCACATTAACAGCAGCAGGTTGTGAGTTTATTATTGGAGATGTTTAACACTTAAACCTCAGACAGTCATATAGTTACAGACTTAATGTGAATATTGTTGATTAGAAACAAGAATCAGGTTTAAATTGAAAGATGAATTCAGACATAAATGCTGGAACAATATTGAGTCTTGATCAGGTTTTTTCATCCTATAAATCAAAGGACTAATAGAGATGTGTTTCATAGTGAGAGGAGGAGCACATCCTATCAAACTGGGACCAGTCAGCTCCACCAGGAGAGTCCTCTTGTTCACAATCTGGAAGCAGATCTGGAGATGCTGAAATGAAGCCCAAACAAAGTAAAACTGTTCAATATAAAGTTGAACTTGTGATGTCATGAATTTGTAGTTGTGTTGATGATTTATTACAGATGGAAATCATTGGTTTACTTATGTTCAGGAAGTGATCTGCAGGAGGTGATAGAAGGTCATAAGATGAGTCTGAAGAGAAGATGTGAACATGTGACTGAAGGAACTAATGAAGCAGGAAGTGGAACCCTGCTGAACACGATCTACACTGAGCTCTACATCACTGAGGGACAAAGTGAGGAGGTGGACACACAACATGAGGTGAGACAGCTTGAGAGAACCTCCAAGAAGAACATCCAGGACACTCCAATCAAGTGCCAGGACATCTTCAAAGTCTTATCTGAGCAACAGAGACACATCAGAGTGGTTCTGACCAACGGTGTCGCCGGCGTTGGAAAAACCTTCTCAGTGCAGAAGTTCAGTCTGGACTGGGCAGAAGGTTTGGAGAACCAAGACATCAGTCTGGTGCTTCCGCTCTCATGGAGGGAGCTGAACTTGATCAGAGATGAGCAGCACAGTCTTCTCTCACTGCTTCATGTTTCCCATCCAACATTACAGAAGATCAGAGCAGAAGATCTGACTGTCTGGAAACTTCTGTTCATCTTTGATGGCCTGGATGAAAGCAGATTTTCACTGGGTTTCAACAAGCATCAGCTCATCTCTGATGTCACACAAGTATCGTCCGTTGGCGTGCTCCTGGTGAACCTCATCCAGGGGAACCTGCTTCCCTCAGCTCTCATCTGGATCACCTCCAGACCTGCAGCAGCCCATCAGATTCCTCCCTCGTGTGTTGACAGGATCACAGAAGTACGAGGCTTCACTGACTCCCAGAAGGAGGAGTACTTCAGGAGGAGGTTCAGTGATGAAGATCTGTCCAAGAGAATCATCTCACACATCAAGGCCTCCAGGAGCCTCCACATCATGTGTCTGATCCCAGTTTTCTGCTGGATCACTGCTATAGTTCTGGAGGACATGATGACCAGAGACCAGAGAGGAGAGCTGCCCAAAACCCTGACTGACCTCTACTCACACTTCCTGAGGGTTCAGATAAAGAGGAAGAAGCAGAAGTATGGAGGAAAGCAGAGACCAGAGGAACTGAATAAGGCTGATAAAAAACTCCTTCTGAAGTTGGGTCGGCTGGCGTTTGAACATCTGGAGAAAGGAAACATCATGTTCTACTCAGAAGACCTGGAGCGATGTGGACTGGACGTCTCCGAGGTGTCGGTGTACTCAGGAGTTTGCACAGAGATCTTCAAGAGAGAGAGTGTGATCTTCCAGAAATCAGTCTACTGCTTTGTTCATCTGAGCGTTCAGGAGTTTCTGGCTGCCGTCTACATGTTCCACCGTTACACCAGGAAAGACATAGCAGTTATAAATCAGTTCCTAAAATATTCTGAACCAAAGGACTTTTCCTGGTTTGCTGGGTTGTTAAATAACGATCCAGTCACGTCTCTTGATGACTTCCTCATGAGAGCACTAATGAAATCTCTTGAAAGTAAAAATGGCCACCTGGACTTGTTTGTTCGCTTCCTTCATGGTCTCTCTCTGGAGTCCAATCAGAGGATCTTGGGTGGACTGTTGGATCAGAGGAACAGCCACCCAAAACCATCCAGAAGGTCCTCAACAACCTGAAGGAGGTGAACAGTGATGAAATCTCCCCAGACAGAAGCATCAACATCTTCCACTGTCTGATGGAGATGAAGGATCAGTCAGTCCATCAGGAGATCCAAGAGTTCCTGAAGTCAAAGAAGAAATCAAAGAGGAACTGTCAGAGATCCACTGTTCAGCTCTGGTCTACCTGCTGCAGATGTCAGAGGAGGTTCTGGATGAGCTGAACCTGCAGCGGTACAAGACCTCAGATGAGGGACGACGTCGCCTGATTCCAGCTGTGAGGAACTGCAGGAAGGTCGTGTAAGTAAAGATTTTTGGGGCCGGACATCGGCGTTTAAATCAAGCGAGTTGATCATGTCAGGCAGCAATACCCCCTCCAGTGGTCATTCCTTCAATTCTTTATCTCCATTGCAGCGTCCATAAATTAAAAACAACAACAATTCATCCAGAAATGTTCAACACTGGCTGGATATAAGTTCAAAGTTCAATCCAGACAAACCAACATAAGGCAGGAATAATAGGAGCCACAAGTTAACTGACTATCATGAAATTACTGTCATGTCATTAAATAACTTTTGTTTGTTTGTATACATCGTATTCTAACGACAGAAAAACACATTTTAACTAATGACACGTGACTATTTTGCTTCATTTGTTCAACGTAAAAACAGCCGGCCTCGTTGGTTTAAATGGGTGTTTTAGGTCTTTGTGGCGGTTACGTTTGGAGCCTTTATGTGACCCACAAAGTTGATTGACCCTTTCCACACCCGTTAGGTGGCAACTTCATCACTAGCAACAAAAGGTGCAGTGAAAATGATTTGAAGGGAAACAGGCAGATATAACAGAAGCTGAGGGCAATCGATGCAACCAGAGACTCTGATGTCATCGATCGGATCGCTGAATTAAGACTTGACGCACCATCGTACAAATTGGATGAAATGCAAAATATCCAAAGAGCCGATAGACAGATAAAAAGATGCACGTTTCTTTAAACCATTTGCTACAATCATTTTAAATATTGAGTAATTATGAGCTGTTCTACATAAGACAGATGTTGAGAATAATTCAGTTGCATTTCAGATCTGATGGTCGTTCAAACTGTTGCTCTACGGTGTTGAATTTAGCTTTTCCAGGAAATGAGCTACATTTGTGTTGAGGTAGATTCTCAGATAAGTTGATTAGAAATCCCAAAGTTTGACTCACTATTTTTGTTTCATACACAACAGACTGTCTGCTAGTGTTCTTTCAAAGAGTGATTGGGAAGTTGTGGCCTCAGCAATGACGTCAAACCCTTCTCATCTACGGGAGCTGAGCTTAATCAGGAACGAAAGCCTGACAGATGATGCAGTAAAGTTCCTGTCTTCTGCAATGATGCATCCAAACTGCAGACTGGAGACGCTCAGGTCAGGAGGCCTCTGTTGGCCTTTTCTAAATTTCTTTACATTTTCTGCTTTTCCCTTCATTTTCATATTTAGAAATGTGTTTTTATTTGCCCCATTTATTCCTTTTCCAGGCTGGGAGGCTGCAGTTTATCAGAGATCAGCTGTGACTCTCTGGCCTCGGCGCTGTGGTCCAATCCCTCCCATCTGAGGGTTCTGGAGCTGCGTGGGAACCAGCTGAAGGATCCAGGAGTGAAGCTGCTCTGTGGTTTTCTCCAGGATCCTCTCTGTAAGCTGGAGACTCTCAGGTCAGTCAGAGATGATCCAGTACTTTCCCAGGTGTAACTAGTTAGACAATAACTGTTTACATGTTTGATCTTTGTTATAAACGTAGTGTTCCAGTTCTCAGAAAAAAGACCACACAGGACAGATTTGCAGTATTAAATTGGTTGTGGAAATCTGTCCCATGTGAGGATGGTCTCAATGACTAGAAAGGAAGTATCAGTTGTAGATTTGTCTTGTTTTATTTTAGGCTGGCCACAAAACCGCCCAAACATTCAGACCAATCAAAAATGGTTCTTCCTGTCTTTTAAAGATCAGAAGGAAAACTAGAAACCCCAAAAAGAAAGCTGCTGCAGTGTGCCATGCCCCTTCTCTACTGAGAAAACCCATCCCAAAAAAGAGAAAAGCCCAAGTGTGAAGTGAGCACCCTGTTAAACCTTGGTACCGAAAGCCTGCAGTCATTCTCATCTGAGGTGGCTTCATTCCAGCCAGAAGCCCAAACCTGCCTCCCTCTTAAAGGGGCAGCAGGTCAGTCCAACCACAGAAACCTTCATGAAGATCTGAAGCTTTCAGCATCCACAATTGTTGCACCTCACTTCCATTGGAGTCCAAATCAGAAGTCAACAAGTTGATTCTACACCGATTCTACACAATGCAACCATTTTAAAAAGGTTTCCATCCATAAGTTTTCACACATTTTTATATAAATCTGTTTGTTCATCGCCTCCTTCTTTTGTAATGGTCATTAAGAAAATGACCTTATTGGAGTTTTTCTCCTCACAAATATGACTTTCTATGAACGATGCAATAAATGCAGCTTGCAATCTAAGACAATATGGAAGTATGTGTATATAATAGTAGTGGAAGTAGCTCATAAAATAATACATTTGCTCTTCTATTCGAATCTTTCTATGTTATTAAAGAAAAACCTGCTCTTAGTCAACAACATCTAAGACATCAACCAAAAATCCTAATTTTCTACAATATAATATAAAACAGTAGAGAAGACTCTTTCTGCAGAGACCCTGGTGGCAGGAATGCAGAAGTATCACCTGCTCAACTTGGAAGGTGGAGCAGAAACCACCAGCTGAGAAGGTCCTCAGCGAGAGGAGTGGTGGAGAACCATGAAACTTGCTAAGCTCCACCTCAGCTCCAGAGACGGGCTGAGCTGGAGCTGTGGCACCAGGTATCGCCCAGAAGAGCCTCCAACAAACAAGCTCTTCTCTTGGGAGGAGAGGGCTTTGAATCTCAGCTCAGTGTGCTTGTCTCTAGTAGGTGGCAGCTGCACCTTTTCCTGAGGTCCTTGTTGATGCCCTGAGGGGAATTGATGCTCCTGCAATGTTTTCTGGCAGCATTGAGCTTGCAGTGGGGCAATCAAACACACTGTGGGGGGGCTCTCTTTCCTTCTCTCATCTGGAGAACAAGTGACACCTGCTGCCAATCATTGTTGGAGAAATGTGCAGTCAGGGGAACGATGCGTCCAGACTATAGCCACCCTTCCAGCATCCAGCAGTGTCTAAAACCTTTGATTTGGTTTCACCAGAGAGTGTAGGGATTGCAGGGTCGCTGCAGCATCGCCCACAAGCTATCAGGAGTGGGTCGCTTTGTCCCAACTCCTGACAAGAGTTGAGTGCTATTGAGAAATGTGGTCTCACAAACTTGGAAGGTATTTTGACCTACACACACTTTACATACGCTGTAGATCTTGTCCAACCGCCCTGAAAGAACCCAAATAGGAACATACGGCAGATAAGCCGGTGCAGGACCAGAGGTTTGTTGCTTGTAAGCTGTGTTTTGCTCTGGTACATGTTGATTTTTATTTGTCTTCTCTCAAAATAATTGTTATTTTAGCCTATGGGACTGCAGGTTATCAGAGACCAGCTGTGATTCTGTGGCCTCAGCTCTGAAGTCCAACCTCTCCCATCTGAGGGTTCTGGACCTGAGCTTCAACACGTTGCAGGATTCAGGAGTGAAGCGGCTCTGTTCTGGACTGGAGAGTCCAAACTGTAAACTGGAGAGGCTCAGGTCAGTCTTCATTTTTCTACCTATATACCAGCTGCTAAGATGGTGAAGTGAGGCTGTTCTCAACACTGCTGTGATGCACCACATTAAAAAAATTCCTTGTAATATCGTGAATTAAGGTCTGACCCAACTAAGAACTAACGTAGGTTTAGTACTGACGCAGATAACATGCAGACCTGCACCGTATAACCTTATCCTGCATTTTTCAGATTGCTTTACTGCAGGTTATCAGAGATCAGCTGTGGCTCTCTGGCCTCGGCGCTGAGGTCCAATCCCTCCCATCTCAGAGAACTGGACCTGGGTTACAACGATCTGCAGGATTCAGGAGTGAAGCTGCTCTGTGGTTTTCTCCACTTTCCAAACTGCCGACTGGAAACTCTGGGGTAAACACCATTCTCAAAAATGTCCATTATTCCATCCCAGGGTCCTCACACTTTCTGAGTGTGTGTGTTGTGCCCAGTTCCTTCAGGAGGGAGGCCACACGGGGACCACTTATTCATGATAAACTGATTTAAGGACAATGAAAAGCCGACAGATGGTAACCAAAATTAGACAAAACTAGGTGAGGGTGCCTGGTAGACACCAGCCAACGAGGAGGGAGATGGTGAGGGAGACAGGAAGTCATCTAAGACAGGTTGTGCCTTTAAAGATGAGCCACAGGTGAGATGGATCTCCATGATGAGATGGGAGGGAAAGAGGTGGGAGAACCTGGGAAGAGTGAGGGCCAGAACAATATATATTCTCCTTTGGAACAGTGCAAACCTGAGAGGGTGGAATTGTGGTAATTACATATTACTATCATTTTTAACCTGGAACTAAATTAAATATTTGCAGATCATGCCTTTGATTAACCTTTCAGATTAATACTGGTTTCACTTATAACCTTATAAAAGTTTCCCTTCTTTATTTAGATTAAGTGACTGCAGCTTATCAGAGATCAGCTGTGACTCTCTGGCCTCGGCGCTGAGGTCCAATCCCTCCCATCTCAGAGAACTGGACCTGAGTCGGAACCAGCTGCAGGATTCAGGAGTGAAGCGGCTCTGTTCTGGACTGGAGAGTCCAAACTGTAAACTGGAGAGGCTCAGGTCAGTCTTCATTTTTCTACCTATATACCAGCTGCTAAGATGGTGAAGTGAGGCTGTTCTCAACACTGCTGTGATGCACCACATTAAAAAATTCCATGGAATATCGTGAATTCAGGTCTGACCCAACTAAGAACTAACGTAGGTTTAGTACTGACGCAGATAACATGCAGCCCTGCACCGTATAACCTATCCTGCATTTTTCAGATTGATTAACTGCAGTTTATCAGAGATCAGCTGTGGCTCTCTGGCCTCGGCGCTGAGGTCCAATCCCTCCCATCTCAGAGAACTGGTGCTGAGTGGGAACAAGCTGCAGGATTCAGGAGTGAAGCAGCTCTGTGGTTTTCTCCACTTTCCAAACTGCCGACTGGAAACTCTGAGGTAAACACCATTCTCAAAAATGTCCATTATTCCATCCGAGGGTCCTCACACTTTCTGAGTGTGTGTGTTGTGCCCAGTTCCTTCAGGAGGAGGGCCACACGGGGACCACTTATTCATGATAAATTGATTTAAGGACAATGAAAAAGCCGACAGATGGTAACCAAAATTAGACAAAACTAGGTGAGGGTGCCTGGTAGACACCAGCCAACGAGGAGGGAGATGGTGAGGAGACAGGAAGTCATCTAAGACAGGTTGTGCCTTTAAAGATGAGCCACAGGTGAGATGGATCTCCATGATGAGATGGGAGGGAAGAGGTGGGAGAACCTGGGAAGAGTGAGGGCCAGAACAATATATATTCTCCTTTGGAACAGTGCAAACCTGAGAGGTTGGAATTGTGGTAATTACATATTACTATCATTTTTAACCTGTAACTAAATTAAATATTTACAGATCATGCCTCTGATTAACCTTTCAGATTAATACTGGTTTCACTTATAACCTTATAAAAGTTTCCCTTCTTTATTTAGATTATGGCGCTGCAGCTTATCAGAGATCAGCTGTGGATCTCTGGCCTCGGCGCTGAGGTCCAATCCCTCCCATCTCAGAGAACTGGACCTGAGTCGGAACCAGCTGCAGGATTCAGGAGTGAAGCTGCTCTGTGGTTTTCTCACTTTCCAAACTGCCGACTGGAAACTCTGAGGTAAACACCATTCTCAAAAATGTCCATTATTCCATCCGAGGGTCCTCACACTTTCTGAGTGTGTGTGTGTTGTGCCCAGTTCCTTCAGGAGGGAGGGCCACACGGGGACCACTTATTCATGATAAACTGATTTAAGGACAATGAAAAAGCCGACAGATGGTAACCAAAATTAGACAAAACTAGGTGAGGGTGCCTGGTAGACACCAGCCAACGAGGAGGGAGATGGTGAGGGAGACAGGAAGTCATCTAAGACAGGTTGTGCCTTTAAAGATGAGCCACAGGTGAGATGGATCTCCATGATGAGATGGGAGGGAAAGAGGTGGGAGAACCTGGGAAGAGTGAGGGCCAGAACAATATATATTCTCCTTTGGAACAGTGCAAACCTGAGAGGGTGGAATTGTGGTAATTACATATTACTATCATTTTTAACCTGTAACTAAATTAAATATTTGCAGATCATGTCTTTGATTAACCTTTCAGATTAATACTGGTTTCACTTATAACCTTATAAAGGTTTCCCTTCTTTATTTAGATTAAGGGACTGCAGCTTATCAGAGATCAGCTGTGACTCTCTGGCCTCGGCGCTGAGGTCCAATCCCTCCCATCTCAGAGAACTGCACCTGAGTCAGAACCAGCTGCAGGATTCAGGAGTGAAGCTGCTCTGTTCTGGACTGGAGAGTCCAAACTGTAAACTGGAGAGGCTCAGGTCAGTCTTCATTTTTCTACCTATATACCAGCTGCTAAGATGGTGAAGTGAGGCTGTTCTCAACACTGCTGTGATGCACCACATTAAAAAAATTCCTTGGAATATCGTGAATTCAGGTCTGACCCAACTAAGAACTAACGTAGGTTTAGTACTGACGCAGATAACATGCAGACCTGCACCGTATAACCTCATCCTGCATTTTTCAGATTGATTGGCTGCAGTTTATCAAGATCAGCTGTGGCTCTCTGGCCTCGGCGCTGAGGTCCATCCCTCCCATCTCAGAGAACTGGACCTGAGTCAGAACCAGCTGCAGGATTCAGAGCTGAAGCTGCTGTCTGATCTCGTAGAGAATCCACACTATGGGCTGGAGATATTGAGTCAGTAGCTGGTTGTAGCCAGTCAACTCCCGCTCATCTGCTGCATCACTCACTGACCACTGGTGAAGAGCATCTGTGGAAACATCTGCCGTCTACTCCCTCCATAGATGAAAAATTCAGTTTTTAAAAGGCGCTGGTGGACTTTCAGGAGATCAGTCGATGGTCGACAAAGCAGAAGCAGCTTCGCCTTGAAGTTAAATTAGTTCCTGGTATCACACAATGCATCTTTATAAAGTTCTAAATGGCTCCTCGGCCACTCTTAGAAGCATGGAAACATTCTCTTAATTGTCTCTTCAAATGTCTGTATTATACGTTACTATTTTACATCATGCCTTCAGAATCTTTAGGGTTTAGTATTTACTGTCTCTGTGACATGGAGCATTGGAATATTTCAGCTGCAGCCAGCAAAAACCATCAGAATGACGGCTATCGGTGGGAACCACAGCTCATTTGACTTTAGTCAGTCTGTTCAATGTTATAGGATTTATTGCAGTCTAATAAAAACTATGAATAAATGTGGGAAATAGGAAATAAAAAGAAGCAAAATGACCAAATAAAACTCCCATGAATACTGTAAATTTAAGATGTGAAGAATGGAATATCAGCTTAAATTTAATCAAACATAAAGGGAAAAGGCCTCCTTTAAGTTTACTGCAAAAATAAACACAAAATCAAGAGCGACACGCGCCAAAAACGTCTCATTAGGGTTAGCATTAGGGTTAGGGTTAGCGTTAGGGTTAGCATTAGGGTTAGCGTTAGGGTTAGCATTAGGGTTGGAGTTAGGGTTAGGGGAATGAGAGATATGTACTCCCAGTCTCTCACTAGACAGACCAACGTCTTTGTAGCTTTTTATGAGAGATGAGGCAAGGCACTGGCCGACGCATGTTAGTCCCCATTCCACCTCCCACTGGCTAACATGATCCATATCAGAAAGGAGAGGAGGACAGGGTATAAGAGGCAGGATAGGTGTGTGTGTGTGTGTGTTGTGTGTGTGTGGGGAGGGTGGGTTGGGGTTAGGGGTTGGGTTAGGGTTAGGTTAAGGGTCAGGGGTTGGGTTTCGGGGTTGGGGTTAGGGGTTGGGTTAGGGGTTGAGTTTAGGGGCTGGGTTTAGGGTTGGGGGTTGGGGGTTGGGGTTAGGGGTTGGGGTTAGGGTTAGGGTTTAGGTGTTAGGGTTAGGCTTTCCCCTGGGGCGAAGCCCCTGGAAAGCAGAGCACTGGCCATCCAAGGGGGTCCCAGGCAGAGACTCCCACCCAAAAGTTAAATGTCCACCACCCTAAGGTGGTGGGGTGTCCAAAAATTGAGGCTCTTATGGCCTTAGTTGCGATCAGCCTGGTGCCGCGACGTTTCGGCCAGTTTTGGCCTTCATCAGGCGGGCTGATCTTTTAAATATGGTGGCCCCTTGGCCGTCAACATAAAAATGGTCCGTTGCTTTTTGCCCCTTCTCCCGTTTCCTAATCATTTAAATTTGGTGATGTTGCTCCCTCCGAATCTTTGGACCTTCTGAGGTCTCTAATTTCCGTTTCCCCTTTTATACTCCCCTCGCTTTTTGCTTTTCATGTTTTTTATTTTCAATTTAAATGTCCCTTCCCTTCCCTTGTATTTTATCTTTTGTATTTGTTGTTTCCCCTGTTTCTAATTGAATTTGTTTCCCTGTAAAATCTCCCCTGTTTTATTTTTACTTTTGATTTCCTTTTTCCCTCTTTTGAACTTAACCCTTTCTCTTCATCCTTCCCTTCCTCCCCTCTCCTTCTTCATGCCATCTTTTCCTTGGTTCTCCCCCTTTCCTTAACCTCATTTCTCCCTTTCCTCTCTTTTGCCTCCCGATACTTCAACCTTCTCCTTAGCCTCGTTAGGCCATGTGGCACTGCACTTGTCCCATTTTTCTTACCCTACCTCATTTGGGCTCTCCCGTATGCGGGCTGAGTTAAATTTGGCTTAGTTTGAGGTGGGTTTGATTGATGGGTACAAGGCTTAGCGGGCACGAGATTGGGTTTTGGGTATGGGGACATCGGTTTGGGTTGGAACAATGAGGCTAGGAATGAGAACAGGACCATGGGCAATTTAGAAATCAGAATCAGATAGGGGGAGGGATAATTAATCAGAGATAGTTAGGGTTAGAGGTGAGGTTAGGGTTAGGGGTTGGGGTTAGGGTTGGGGGTTGATGTTAGGGTTAGGGTTGGGGTTAGGGTTGGGGTTAGGGGTTGGGGTTAGGGTTAGGGTTCGGGTTAGGGGTTAGGGTTAGGGTTGGGGGTAGGGGTTGGGGTTAGGGTTAGGGTTAGGGGTTGGGGTTAGGGTGAGTTACAATAAATCCTGTGGTTAGGTTTAGGATTAGGATGGGTGGGGGGTAGCCATTGGGCTCCAAAAATTAGGTTAGGGTTAGGGTTAGGGTTAGGGTTAGAGGGTTAGGGTTAGGGGTTAGGGTTAGGGGTTAGGGTTAGGGTTAGGTTAGGGTTAGGGGTTGGGGTTAGGGTTAGGTGAATGACGTATACACTCAAGGACTCTCACTACCCCGACCATCGTCAGCATAGATCTCACGAGAGTCCCAGGCATGGCACTGGCCGACGCATGTAGTCCCCATTCCACCTCCCACTGACTAACATGATCCATATCAGAAAG
>NW_026622002.1:0-25543 GCF_003711565.1 Takifugu flavidus | reverse complement strand
CTTGGGGAACCCCACATTTTGTCTCGTGGATTCTCGAGGAGCATGTATCCATACTTACAAAGAAGCTTCGATCACTAAGGTAGGAGGTGAACCAGTTAAGAACAGTACCAGAGAGGCCGACCAGGTTCTTCAGTCTATTCAATAAAATATGGTGGTCTACTGTATCAAAAGCGGCGGTCAGATCCAGTAGAACCAACACCGTGAGCTTTTTGTTGTCTAGGTTACACCTGATGTCATTTAAAATTTTTAAAAGGGCTGTCTCTGTACTGTGGTTCATCCTAAAACCAGACTGATGCCTCTCTAAAATATCATTTGAGTTTAAAAAATCATTTACTTGGTTAAAAACAAGTTTTTCTAAAATTTTACTTAAAAATGGTAGGTTGGATACAGGCCGATAGTTATTTAAAACGCTGGGGTCTAGATTGCTCTTCTTCAGAAGGGGCTTCACCACCGGAGGAGGTGGGGAAGACACCCGTCTGAAGAGAGCAATTCACCATATATAAGAGATGTTCCTCAAAGAATCCATAAAATGTTTTGAAAAACGGTGTGGGAATTGGGTCTAAAAGGCAGGTTGTGGGCCTAACTTGGAGAAAACTCGACCAAGTGTCCTCGCATCAACCAGGACAAAACTCTCCAGTGTCTCCTCAGGTGGAAGCAATGATCCAGGAGTGTTGCTGATGAAAATTTGCTGTGATAAAAGACTGGATCTAATACTATCGATTTTACTCCTGAAGTGGTCTGCAAAGGCCTCGCAGAGGGTGTCAGTCGTTGTTGTGGGACACCTGTTAAAATTACCGTTGGTTAAAAGCTCAATGGTGTGGAATAGAAATTGGGGTTGTTTTTATTGTTGGAGATTAGTTTTTTGAAATGAGAAGTTCTTGCCTGCTTGATTGTGTCACAGCCCCTTTTCCCCAGTTCCCTCCTGTCCCAGTACTTTTCCACTGCCCTGCTCACACCACACCCTCTGATCACCACACCTCTGATCACCACACCCTCTGATCACCACACCCTCTGATCACCACACCCTCTGATCACCACACTTGCTCTCAGTCACTGATCACACACCTGCTCTCAGTCACTGATCACACACCTGCTCTCAGTCACTGATCACACACCTGCCCTCACTCATCAATCAGCTCACCTATCAGTGTATATATTCTCCAGCCTCACACTCACTCAGTGCCAGATTGTTCCTCTGTGTCCATGCAAGACTTTCCAGCGTTGTTTCCCTGCCGGATTGCCCGTTACCGACCCTGCCTGTCTTCGTTCTGCCTGCTTGCCAGTTCCCCGGACAACCTACCTGCTTTCTGCCCCTGACTACGACTTCTGCCTCAGCGTCTCTGGTTCCTGTCTGCTCACCTGGTTTAGACTTCTCCGCCCGGCCCCGACTTCGCTGCTGCTCGCCCCACTCCCCGAGCCTGCAACTCCTAGACTTTGTGCGGGCCCAGAGCCGGAGGAACGGACTATTTTCTGTGTTTCCTGGTTTCCTGGCCGTAGGTTATGACCAGGTCCAGGGGACCCACCCACGGACAGGCCGTAGGCTATGACCAGGTCCAGGGGACCCACCCACGGACAGGCCGTAGGCTATGACCAGGTCCAGGGGACCCACCTACGGACAGGCCGTAGGCTATGACCAGGTCCAGGGGACCCACCTACGGACAGGCCGTAGGCTATGACCAGGTCCAGGGGACCCACCCACGGACAGGCCGTAGGCGTAGGCTATGACCAGGTCCAGGGGACCCACCTACGGACAGGCCGTAGGTTATGACCAGGTCCAGGGCGCCCTCTGTTGTGGGTCGCGTGTGTGTGACATGTTGTTTAAAATCCAGACTGTGAAGGAGGTTTAAAAATTCTCTGGACACTGGGTCCGAGGCGTTGTTGAGGTGTAGATTAAAATCACCAGTTATTAAAATCCTATTGTATTTAGCATAAATGATTGATAAAAATTCTGAGAATTGGCTGATAAAAGAGGTGGAGTATTGGGGTGGTCTGTAAACTGTTATGCTTAAAATCGGAGGGCTGCTAAAAGCAAACGCATGATGCTCAAATGATGGAAACGTATTAAAAGAGACCTCGCGTGAAGACATTTCGGTCCTTGTTATCGAAGCGGTCCACCTCCTTTCTTACCCCCCCTGTAGAAAATAAAAAGTTAAAATGTGGGGGGCAAGCCTCTGTGAGAACAGCAGGGCATCAGTGCCAAGCCATGTCTCGGTAAGAAGAATACCATCAAGGTTTTTGTCTAAAATTAAATCGTTTATTATAAAAGATTTGTTTAAAAGAGAGCGCACGTTCAGCACGGCCATCTTTATGTCCACGCCGGGCGTGCGCTCATGTCTTTTTATAGGAATAATAAAAGCACTGTCACGTCTGGGAACAGTCGTGACAGTGGGATTCTGTCTGTATGAAGTGATGGTGTCAATGGATTGAGTGATCTGTGATGTTGATGGCAGACATGGGAGTAGTGGTGGAGGGGCATGTATGGTGGGACGTGCGGGGGGTGAGCGTAGATGTGAGTGTGAGTGGGGGGCAGAGTGTTGGCGTGCATGTGCTTTAACCAGTAGTCAGGAGGTGGATGTAGTGCAGGAACGGACAGTCAAGTCAGTGTTCACAGATAGAAGCCGGGACCCCTCAGGGTCTATTTAAAAAGGCAGCAAAATTGTCAACGAAGGGGCTACTGTTGCCCAAGCAGTACCCCTTCAGCCACAGGTGCAGCTGGTGATGACGTCACCGTAGCGAGGTGGGGGAAGCGGGCCGGAGATAATTAGCCGCTTCCCCGTGTCCAGCAGACGGTCCACCAGGGAGATGAAGTCCTGCTTCAGAACCTCCGACTGCTGAAATTTGAGATCGTTGATGCCGGCTTCCAGAACCAGCGTGGAGGCCGAGGGGTGCTGTGCACTCAGCTGCAGGGCCGAGGATGTAACCTCCGCAACACGGCACCGGGGTGACAGAAGGTCCGGCCATCGTGCACCGCCACATGCCTGACCATTGAGGTCCCGACCACCAGCACCGCGGGGGTGCGCTGCACCTGAGTGGCCGCCTCTGATCGTCTGGAGGTGCGGCGGGGGCGGCGAGGAGCCTGGGGATGGTGGCGCCGGGTCGTGGTTGCTCCTGACCAGGATGGTAGCGGAGGGCCAGGTCGAGCGGGCTGACATGATGGGATGTACCGTCCTAATTGCCAGAATCAGTTTCTTACCAATATTGAGTTGCTGCACATTAAAAGGCTGAATCCTGTCCGCCTGTTTAATGACTTAGCTGTGTAGCGGTCACTTGTATATCATAATTCACCATCATTGTTCATATCTGTTCCATTGCCATAGTCCTGTTGAGCATTTTGCTATGTATGAGTTCCTCATTCGCTCGCGCTATTTGCCGACAACTAAGTCGGGTAATTTGGCACGGCCCCTTTAACGGACCGTGGGAGTTGAGGGGCGGGGGTGTGGTTTTTCCCGCTCTGATTTGATTTTTTCCTACTTCTGGTTGTGGTTTCAATAAAAGACACACACGATTGTGTGTCAATGGAAATCTAAGTTGTATTGCCTTTACTTCGCAAACGCAACACTGGTGACCCCGACTCTCGCTGGACGTATCATTCAGTGACTTTTATTTTCGACCATGGCGACGAATGCAGTTTCATTGAAGCTGCCGGAGTTTTGGGAGACTTCGGCGACTGCGTGGTTTGCTCAAGCGGAGGCACAGTTCGCGCTGCGAGAAATCACCGCGGATGAGACCAAATATTATTATGTGGTTTCTGCTCTTGGGAGTGCTACAGCATCCAGAGTGGTAGGCATTCTTAAACAGCCACCGCCGGAGAACAAGTATGGCATTTTGAAGGCTCACCTCTTACGAACGTTCGAACTTTCCGACGCGGAGAGGGCTAGCCGCCTTTTCTCTTTGCAGGGGCTGGGTGATTCCAAGCCTTCCGAACTAATGGACAAAATGTTAGATCTTTTGGGCGAACACAAGCCCGATTTTCTCTTCATCCAGCTTTTCCTGCGACTGCTGCCTCCCCAAGTGCGGGCTGCTTTGGCCAACACAGCAATCTCGGACTGCCATGCGCTTGCTGCTGAGGCGGATAAATTCTTCCTCGCCTCCCAACCGACCTATGTGGCTGCGTTCCTCCCGGCTGGCGCAGACGGTCCTGTGGTTGACGCTCCCGCTCCCGCTTTCACAGCTGCCGCAGCGGCTCCTCGGCATCAACAGGTTTCTGGGCTGTGCTTTTTCCATGCACGGTTTGGGGTCAAAGCCAGGCAGTGCCGCCCTCCATGCAGTTTCACCGGCCCACCTCCACAGGGAAACGCCAGGGCCGGCGCTCAGCAGTAGCCATGAGCGTCGGCCAAACTGGCAGGCTGCTGTTCATCCAGGACTCTCTCTCCAGACAACGGTTCCTCTGTGACACAGGTGCTCAGAGGAGTGTCCTGCCAGCGTCGAAGTTGGACATGCTGTCCGAGTCCCATGGGCCCCCTATGGAAGCAGCGAACGGCAGCCCCATCCGCACGTATGGGGTGAGGTATGTGGAGTTGTGTTTTGGTGGACAGCGTTTTGGATGGAACTTTGTGACTGCCAAGGTGACTGTGCCACTGATTGGTGCAGACTTCCTCTGCGCTTTTGGACTTTTGGTTGATGTCAAAAATAGACGCCTTGTGGATGCAGTCACTTTCTGTTCGTATGAATGCACTCTTGGTGTTACAGACTCAGTCAGGCTTTCCAGCATGCTCCCCACTGCAGACATTTTCCTTCGCCTCCTCACCGAGTTTCCTGCTCTGACTCAGCCCGTTTTCATCTGCCATGGCCAAGCATGGTGTGGAACACCACATCGCCACCACAGGCGCCCCTGTGCACGCTCGGGCCAGGCGTCTGGACCTGGCCAAGCTCTCCATTGCTCGAGCGGAGTTCGAGACAATGGAACGCCTGGGCATCATTCGCCGCTCCAAGAGCCCTTGGGCATCACCTCTGCACATGGTGGAGAAGCCGGGTGGGGGTTGGCGGCCATGTGGCGATTACCGCAGGCTCAACGATGCCACCACCCCGGACCGTTACCCTGTCCCCCATACAAGATTTTTCTGCGCATCTGGCTGGAAAAACGGTCTTTTCGAAGGTGGACCTTGTCCGCGGCTACCACCAGGTACCAGTCCACCCTGCCGATGTCCCCAAGACAGCGGTAATCACCCCGTTCGGCCTGTTTGAGTTTTTACGGATGCCTTTTGGTCTTAAAAGTGCAGCACAGACTTTTCAGCGCCTGATGGACTCTGTCCTACGCGACCTGCCATTCCTATTTGTGTACTTGGATGACATCCTTGTCGCAAGCACGTCTCAGGCTGAGCACGTGGCACACCTCAGGGCTCTTTTCCAGCGCCTCAGCCAGCATGGGCTCATCATAAACCCGGCGAAGTGCCAGTTTGGACTGTCTACCATCGACTTCCTGGGCCATCACGTGACACGGTACGGAGCAGTTCCCCTGCCGGAAAAGGTGGAGGCCATCGCGAGCTTTCCCCGCCCAGTCACGGTCAAGGCACTCCAGGAGTTCCTGGGTATGGTGAATTTTTACCACCGTTTCCTCCCCCGGGCAGCGGACCTCATGCGGCCACTGTATGACTGTTTGAAAGGGGCGGTTCCCAAGCACATGGTTGACTGGTCCGACGTGCGACAGCGTGCATTCGAGAACGTTAAGGCTGCTCTGGCCAATGCTACACTGTTGGCACACCCATTGCCTGACGCGCCAATCTCAATCACCACGGATGCCTCAGATTACGCAGTGGGTGCGGTGCATGAACAATGGGTAGAAGGTGCTTGGCAACCCCTGGCCTTTTTTAGTAGGCAGCTACGACCCAATGAGCGGAAGTGCAGCAGCACGTTTGACCGTGAGCTCCTTGGCCTCTACCTGGCCATTCGCCATTTCCGTCCTCTGCTTGAGGGCAGGTCTTTCACTGCCTTTGTGGATCACAAGCCCCTCACCTTCGCGATGGCAAAGACGGCAGAACCATGGTCGGCTCGGCAGCAGAGGCACCTTTCCTACATCTCCGAGTTCACCACGGACATTAAACACCTGGCTGGTAAGACCAATGTCGTTGCGGACTGCCTCTCCCGGGCCGTCACAGGCGCTGTCCATGTGGGACTTGACTACGGACAGATGGCAGTGGACCAAACCACAGACAGTGATGTCCAAGCTCTAAAGTCTGCAGCCACGGGGCTGCAGCTGCGCGAGGTTCCTTTTGGGAGCACTGGTGTCACGCTTCTCTGTGATGTCAGTACCGGTCAGCTACGCCCTGTTGTGCCCACGGTTTGGAGGCGGCGTGTGTTTGATTCAGTCCACAACCTCTCCCATCCGGGGAGGAAGGCTTCTCAACGTCTTGTGGCTGCTAAATTTGTTTGGCATGGGCTCAGAAAGGACGTCAGGGATTGGGCTGCCATGTGCGTCGCATGCCAGCGCTCAAAGGTACAGTGCCATGCTAGGGCCCCGCTGGCCCCATTTCCGGTGCCAGAGCGACGTTTTGACCATGTCCATGTGGACCTGGTTGGGCCCTTTCCCCCTTCCCGCGGCTGCACTTACCTCCTCACAATGGTGGACAGGACCACCCGCTGGCCGGAGGCGGTGCCCCTGCAGTCGGCCACCTCGGCCGAGGTGGCACGTGCATTTATTGGGACTTGGGTTGCCCGTTTCGGTCCCCCTGCTGACATCTCATCTGACCGTGGCTCGCAATTCACCTCTGAGCTCTGGACTTCTGTAGGGGAGAGCCTAGGGGTGAAACTGCATCACACAACGGCATACCACCCACAGGCCAACGGCATGTGTGAGCGGTTTCACCGCTCCATGAAGGCTGCTCTTCGGGCGTCTCTGAAGGACAGTAGCTGGGTGGACAGACTTCCTTGGGTCTTGTTGGGGCTGCACACCGCCCCCAAAGATGACCTGCAGTGTTCCTCGGCGGAGATGGTGTATGGAGAGCCACTGCGGGTGCCAGGTGAGTTTGTCCCCAACACTACAGCGCCTTGGTCTGCGAGCGCACAGCGTGCAACCACTCCTTGTGCTGCCAAGGTTTTTGCACCCATCCCATGTCCCACCGTCCTTGGAGAGGGCAGACTATGTTTTTATCCGCCATGATGCTCATCGAGGCCCGCTGCAGCCACCTTATGATGGGCCTTTTCGTGTTTTGGAGAGCGGGGACAAGCATTTTCTGCTCGACGTGGGAGGCCGACCTGAACGTGTTACGATAGACCGCCTCAAGGCAGCTCACTTGGACCTTGGTCAGCCAGTTGCCACGGCCGTGCCCCCGCGGCGTGGACGCCCCCCCGCTCGGCCCAGTCCTCTGAGAGGAACACAGATCCCTGAAAGCTCTGTCAGTGCCACTGACCGCCCTGCGCGTCCTGTTTCCCCTGCTCCTCTAGCACCACCAATACCGCTTCGACGCACACGGTCTGGCCGGCCCGTTCGAGCCCCGACTCGTTGACTGTTCTTGCTTTGCGATGGTGAATTCTGGGGGGGCATGTGTAGCGGTCACTTGTATATCATAATTCACCATCATTGTTCATATCTGTTCCATTGCCATAGTCCTGTTGAGCATTTTGCTATGTATGAGTTCCTCATTCGCTCGCGCTATTTGCCGACAACTAAGTCGGGTAATTTGGCACGGCCCCTTTAACGGACCGTGGGAGTTGAGGGGCGGGGGTGTGTTTTTCCCGCTCTGATTTGATTTTTTCCTACTTCTGGTTGTGGTTTCAATAAAAGACACACACGATTGTGTGTCAATGGAAATCTAAGTTGTATTGCCTTTACTTCGCAAACGCAACAGCAGCCTTATTCCAGGTGGGTGGTGCACTCTGGGATTTGATCGTGCTACTGCAGCAAAATGTGGTTCATCTGGAGCCAGCGCCAGGAACAGCCAGAAAGGGGGGACGCGGCCCCCAAAACCCACCCTGCGCGTCACATTTTAGCTTTGCACCACTTAGGCCACTTTCTAAACCCTGTCAGCTCGCCTCTCCTCTCATGTGACCATCGCGAGCAGCGAGCCTGACTCAGCCAATTCGAGCCGGGGCCAGCTGCGGGATGGAGGCGCACCGCCACGCAGGACGCGCGTTCTCACCGCGGGCGGAAACGCGGCGGCCGCGTCCGGCAGCGTTTGGATGGTGCCGGAGAGCGCGGCGCGATCCTGCAGCTACATCAGGTCCTCAGCTGCGGCGTGGAGGAGGAGGAGGAGGCGGAGGAGGAGGAGGAGGAGGAGGACGGGAAAATACCAACCATCCGAAATATAAAAACACACAAGCCGCGTCTGGAACCGGCCATGTCGCGTCACGCAGAGATCGATCCGATCAGATAACCTTCAGATAACATTGATAAAGAAGGCTTGATGAAGCGTTTGTGCCAGTCCTGCGAAATAACAGCCACAGGTGCACGTTTATCACCTTTATTAGAGACATGAAGGTGTCAATCATGAACTCGTTCCAGATACTTGCGAGTGGGGAAATGTCTGTTCATCCTCGGTGACACAGAAAACAAAAAAACCCCAAGAATCAAAACTGCCCTCGTCCACCCAGCATCATCTAGAGGAAAAATAACATCCGTAAAAAGGAAAAAAAAGAGACTTGACACTGCCAGCAAAAGTACAAGCAAACCGAAAAAGGTGAAACCACACAAAAAAAAACAAAAATAAAAATAGAAACGACAAACCTGCGAGCTGCAAGAAAAGTACCAGGTTAAAAATGATTCCTTCAGATAAAGAAAAGAGGAAAGAAAGTCAAAGCAAAGGTCTGGATCGGTGAGGTCGACCCGAAATCACAAAACTCGAAGGCAAACAAGCAACACTGCAAAATGCGAACCAAAGCAACCACAACAACAAAAAAGGAACAAAAATGTGGCGAGAAAAATGGGAATGTGGCTCAAAAGACAGTTGGCGGTGCGAGCCGGGACGCGGTGCCTTTTCTCCAGATGTCAGCCTCCAGTTCATTCATGTGACTCATCCGGATCCCACTTCCAGCAATGAGCGCGCGGCGTCGAACAGCTGATGCTGGAAGCTCGCGGAGTGAGAAAGCGAGTATCCGGAACCTCCCACACCGCCGCCTGCGCCGCCGCCGCCGCCTGCGCCGCCGCCGCGGCCGCGTCGCCCCGCTGCGCCTCTTTAAAGATGCGGGGCTCACGTGGCGTCAGCGCCGCCGCGATGTCCGCGCGCTTCCGTTCGGTGGGAGCGCGAGGCGTGCGGGGCGCCACGCGCGCGGGGGGGCAATATTAATAACGCCCTGCGCAGTTTGACGCACGTACGGCGGGTTTAAAGGTATTTTTAGACGGGAAACGAACGGGTTCGGCGAAAAGGCTCGTGTCTGGACACCGTATTCACCCTTTTGCATCTCTAAGAGGGCAGTTTGACACGTAAAGGTCAAGACGAAGCCAGGAGTTCACGACATTTGACGTGATTGTGCCTCCACGTGGTCCCTTAACTGCTAGCGTGAGTCTAGTTTCAACACGTCCGCCGTCAAACCCACATCTCCTCCCCGGAGATGCTTCATCAGACCTGTCTCTAACAGGGGACAGTTGCGTGACTGATGGACAGAGTCCTCCTGCTCTCTGAAGCCCCTCTTCAGCTGGGGCGGGGGCCACCTCGGCTCTGAAAATGGAGGTGGTCTGCACCAAATGTCTCTAGTCCAACAGTAAACCAGCACACGTCCCAGAGGGGACTATTAAACCGCCGCAGGCCGACTGTCCCACTTTAATCTCACGCCAGAGACCATTTCCAAGCGTGTCGTCTTCACCTCAGGCGGGGGATCACTGGACACCCCCTGTCCCTGTGGGGGATGAAGACGAGCCACGTTCCTCCGGCGTTTAAGCCGAGGAAGTAAACAAAGAGCAAACAGACAGAACAGATCATTGGCAACAACGTTCACTTAGAACAGGGGGCACAATTTAGAGCAAGCAGCAGCATTATAGCGGCGCCAAATGACTCCTTCATTCAGCAAATACCAGCCTGAGCAGAGCTGCTCACACTCCAGGGTCCTTTTCTTAATATGGCAGCGCTTTAAATGCACGTTTATTCTGCGTGAACCACTCCGGAGCTGCTTTGCACTTTCTTTTGCTGCCAATAAAGGTAAAGAGTAAACATGGTAGAAATCAGCAGAGCTGATCCAACACAAACATCTGTCACCGCGGCAACCCCGACACAAGCTAATAACGCTGCTCACTGCTGCTAATACCGCCCAGAAATGGCTACATTAGCCACATGATTGGTCGGCATTTGCCGTTGCTGCGGTAGAATGTTGGAATTTCATCCAAAACTGAAGGAAAAGAAGAGCGTTGCTGCAAATCTGAACCTTTGGTTTCGTCCAAAACAGCTGAATTTGTGACTTTACAGGACAATTTCAGCAGACCAGGACTTCTTTACGTTTCCATTCACAACAAAATGACGGGTCATTTTACCGTCGCGCTGCTCTTTGAAGCACACGTTGTCTTTCTGCGTAACTGTGAAGCTAAAGGAGCGCTGCAGAGCGCGTTTTCTACTACGGGTGATGTGAAGGATAAACGTCGACGCTAAAGTGAAGCTCTCACATCCAAACATCTCAGCTCAGCTCTTTCACAGCAGCCAGGTTGGGCTGACCCGTTTTAACCCTCCACAACAGCGGCGAGATCCTCAGAGATAGAAAATCTGTCACCTTCCGAAGGAAAACACTCACGATTCAGCGTTCCTTTATGCTAACGCTGAAGGCTGCTGCTGCTTCGACACGACAGAATCTCCTTTCTGCTGATGGTCTCTGTCCGTGGTGCTGAACACCAGAACCAGGACCGGTTTACAGGTCCACCCCTGTGGGCCTGACCTGTAGAAACAGGCCCGAGGCGGCACCTATCTCCCCCTTAGAGGAAGGCAAGTGTCACTACACCATATCTGACCGCCGCCGCCGATGCTACTTTTGGTGAGTGCGATGCTACACAACGCTCATAATCTGTGGCAGCTAGCAGCGCAGCGGCAGAGATCGCCTCCCCTCCACCTCATTTGCTAACAAATATCAGCGAATACCCGGTTCGCCACTGATCGCACCAGACAGGAAAGTAATATGATGCATTAGCGTCTGACTGCAGTTGTCAGAGGGAATGCAGCGCGGGCTGGCGTAACGCACAGCGCTGTAGACAACTGTCACCATGCATTCATCACGGCGCCGGTTGGCACACCGTTCCCACCTTAAGCACTGTCTAAATTAATCACTCTCCCCGTCACATCCAAGCCTCCGTGAGGAGCGGCGTAAAAGGCTTTACGGTCTCCGAGGAATTCGCTGGGTGTCCGTGATAAACCTCCCTTCAAGCGCCGCGTGTTTCCCTTCCTTTATTGCCCCGTTAAGGCCTGTTAAGTTGCCAGGTTCGCTACTGTAACGTTTTTAAATCTCATTTAGCATTCCGCCTCAGCGCCACCTCGATCACCGCGGCTGTAAACCAGAGCCGACGGCCGGCGCTTCGCCACGCCAGACGTGCCGGCGCGTGATTATCGACGCCTGAAGGCGTTCGGGACCGAAGCGACTGTCGGCGGCGCGATTCCGGAAGCTAACGGAACATCTGGAAGCGAAGCAGATGCTCGCTAACAGGAGGGAGGGGCCGCGCGGCGGCGTGACATCACACCTTTTACACTAGATGGCACATTTACGCCAATTTCACGTTACAGCCGACGCGCAAATCAAGCCGGCGTAGGTGGACTACGCTCACACGTGCACGGATCCAGCCTGGCGCCGCTCGTCAGTCACGCGGTGCGTCTGGGAGGGCCCTGGAAGGTCACCAGACCGGCCTTTATGAATATGTAAAATTAGACGCATCGATCATGCCGAGCTCGGCTCGCTAGCGCAGGGACGCCGCGCAAGGAAAATAGGCTAAACTCCACCCGGCTCCACGGCCGCGCGCACGGCCGATAAGTCGGATAAGAGTGGGAACAGGAAACGCAGGGGAGCAGAGGCCTCGCGTTGCCTCGGGCCACGAGGAGCCAATCAGAAGCTGGGCTCCAAACACACGAGGGCGCTGGGTTCAACACGCAGAAAAGAAGGAAGGAACCTCCCTGCGAGCTGTGGCACCGCGTCACACTTCCCTGTTTTGGGCCGACGTTTTGTGCCAGATCAGACGGCTCGTTTCAGACACGCAAACACACACAAGCAGATGGACGGAACTCATTTACTTTATTGAGACGACGGGCGGATTCGTGTTCTTTCATCAGCGTTTCCTCCAGGAGTCTGCAGAAATAGTGCAGGATATTTTAATCAAGAACAAAGGGAGTGTGCACGCGGAAGTGTGCGGGGATCTGATGCTCGTTCCATTAAACGGGATACGTTGACAAGTCTGGAGCTCCTGCTGGAAGGATTATATAGAATAATGGTCTGAATGTCCTTGGCAGCCTCCCTGTGTTGCTGCTCATATCAGCACGATTCTGCTGCTGGTTTTAAACGGAGGCGTCGCGCCCCAAAACCACAACGTGCACGTGCAGAGGGAGACGCCGCTAAGACGCGATGCACGTGGAGTAATGAGATGCGGCGACCACATCAGGACCTTCGCCTCCGTTAGCGCTTACATTAGCATCACGGGCGCTTCAGCGGGACGCCGCCAGGTTAAATCCGGCGCCGGGATCATGGATTTGGACCTTGTTGGTCGTTTTTTTTCCTCCCCTCACTCGCTTCTATTTCAGTATCAAATGACCTTTAATGCCGACTCAACATCCCTCAGCCGGCAGCTTTAATTGGGAAACCATGATTCCATCCACCCATTAGCTCCGACCTCCTCGCCTCTTCCCGCTCGCAGGGGCCGCAGCTGATCTTTGACGTTAGCCGGGTCGCCCCCGGAGTCTGGACCGGTTCATCACCGGCCTGACACACTCACACGCACACACACACACACACACACACACACACACAGACCAGTTAATTGTCTGCCACCAATTAACGGGCCGGTCTTTGGAGTGCTGGGGAACCCAGAGCTGCTCCGCCACGCCTGAAGTTTCCTTCTTTTCCGGCAAATTGCTCAGTTTCCAATCCATGTTGCTTTCCTCTCCCTCTCCGCCTCCTCGTGGACCCTCCGGGGAATGTTTCGCAGCTCATTTTTGCCACCATTTCGCCCTTTTAGAGCATTTTGAGCAACAGGCAACGACAACCTGGAGCAGCTTCTGTCGTCAACGCGTCGGGCGGGCTTCTTTTCTTTTTTTCCACTCGCCATTACACTTCGCAGCTCATTGGCGAATCCCTCAGAGGATCTCCGGCAGGTTTCCAACTCTAAATGGGTTTTCAGACGCTTTTAAACACCAGGATGACGTCACAGACGAATGCGGCCAATCAGGGAGCAGAAGAAGAAGATATGAAACACTTTTTTTTTCTAAAATCCAGCAGTGAAGGAAGCTCTGGTCTCCGTGGAGACAAGCGTGGATTATAAATACGGCGAGGGCCAGTCACAGGAGACGTGAACGTTTCAGTGGCCCTCTGATCCAGACGCTAACTTGAGACCCTCCGCCGGGACATTAGCATGTTAGCACCACCTCCTAAACCAACCTTCCTTTGATTTTTCCGACCCCTTAAACCCCTGAAGGCGCCGATTGTTTATGGTGGCGCTCCAACCGAACAAACAAGCGTTTAGAGCCACAGGTCAAAGCAAACGTCGACACAGAATCCAAAAAAACGGAGGCCAGGCTTCCGGAAGAACATGTGCCACCTCATTAGCAGCGGTCACATTAATTGTCTCATCGCGTGGGAATATTTTCATTTCAGAGCGGAGCCGCGGAGCCGCGGAGTGGCGTGACCTTTGGAGCAGCAGGACGCTCCTGGCCAGGAGCATTGTCCTACTGAGACAGGCTGATTGTGCTCCTGCCCTTTGGATAATTAATTAACACGAGTACACGACAGTTCATTTGTCTGCGCCGGCGTTCCGGGAGCGGCGGCCTTTCTGCACCTGTGGCTCCGCGGGAGGAACATCGCCGCACGTGTTCTCTGATCACGACAGCAGGAACCACCTTCGTTCTCCTCTCATTGGTGTCCGGGTGGGTTTCCTCATATGATCCAGGCTCCTCGGTCAGGCCCATGATGGGCCGGGTCACAGGGCGGCCCTGACCACCTCCCCTCCACCTGCTCCAGGAGATCATCCAGGTCTTCCAGACTGTCCCTCCAGCAGGTCCAGGGATGGGAACCCTTGAGCCTCCTCAGCTGAGACCTTCCTCCAAAATAAAAGCACGCTTCATAAAACTGAAGAACCCGACCTGTTGGAGTCGCCCGAAGCTCTCACAGATGGCGTCCTACGCTCCAGCATCGGGTCCTGCTGCACGCCAAGGGCCCGTTTCAGAAGACGAGGACTCGTGCTGAATTTTAATAGCTGAATTTGGGACGGCCCCCCTCCACCCCGGATCGTCAGAAGAAAGAAACCATTTTAATAATGGGGGGGGGTCCAACTCTCAGGCTGTGCCAGCGTGTGTGGGACGTGGACTTGTCCCCCTGCTGCAAGACGATAAAGTTTGCCTGCTTTTTTAAATCAGACGCTTCCTGGTGGAATTGTTAGCAGAGAATTCGCCTGCAGGATGCTAGCGTCCAGTGCTGCCCTGTGCTACGCTAGCTCCTGACGGTGATGTGGCTCGTGAAATGATTAAACGAGCGGTGTGGTGTGTGTGTGTGTGTGTTTGTGTGTGTGTGTATGTGGGCCCATCTCCAATCATCTCTCCCTCTCCAGCCAAGTGTGTGTGTGTGTGTGTGTGTGGTGTGTGTGGGGGGGGGGGTCTAGTGGCCGTACTCTGCCATCCGATTCTGCAGCCGCCAATAGCTGAGCGGGCCCGCGCCGCCTTTGGCGTCCACGGCGGTCTCACCTTAAACATGCGGGTGGGGGGGGGGCGGGGGGGCTCTTTCAGACTGTCGCCTGCTCTTGTCCCCGCCGCCTGCCCGGGTGTAATGAATGGCTGCTGTGACGCCGCTGGCAGGTGAGCCCTGCAGTGAGCCGACTGGCGCCCAGCCGCAGCTTTGTGCCGCTGGGCTCTGGGCATTAAAATGCAGAGCTTTGTGCTGAAGGACGCAGGTTACAGCGACATGATTTATGCACGAGCGCTTCCAGATACTATCCTCCAATAGAAGTTTGCAAAGTGCTCTTTACGGCCCGAGTTTGGCTCATTGGAAAGAAGATAAAGTCGATTCATCAATTGGCGTTTACAGGTGGGGAATGCACATGTGCGGAGGATCAAAGGAGATCAAAGCAGCGCGCACGTCCTGCCTCCGACACCTTCATGCTACCTGCTCCGCTTCGCAGCGCCGGGAAAAAGAGCCCGACTGCGACAGGAACGCCACGCGTGCACGTCGGGGAGTTGTAGCCCGAATGCTAACAACATGAATATTACAGATCCTTTCAAAATGGAGGCATCGCACACAAGAGGCTCAGCCTGCGTCTAATTAGCACTCTCAGATTCTCCTCCAGCCACCCGGACGAGTCCGTTTTCTCCACAGTTTTCCGGAAAAAAAAAAAAAAAGGAATTGGAACGTGAAAACTGACGAAAGCGAAGCAGCCTTGTTTGTGTTTTACGCCTTCGAAAAGTTCCTGTTGAACAAAAGGAGCCGTTCGTTAAACACGCCGAGCGCCCGTCGCCGGCAGATTTGGCAAAATTGGTCGTGTCGCTAAGCTAGCGAAGAACATCTGCATATATGGAGGCTCCCGCAGCAAAAAAACACATCATTAAATATAACACATACAGAGCAGCACGTACACCGACGCACGGCGGAGGAAGAGCTGCCGCTTCCAACATCAATTTGCCACCATATTCTGTGGCTCAGGGTGGTTACCATAGCGACACAGAGGTCAAAGCGTCCTCGGGAATATATCCGGAACCCGAAACGTTCCGCGTAGCGACAGAGGGAAAGGCCGAACGCTCTTAGACGACACTCAAACGGGCGCCGTTTATTCGGATTAATTAGGCTAGCTTCGTAATCTGGGACTGATGACATCACCTGGCGATCAAAGCGGCAGATTAATGCGAGACGTGCTGAGATTGCGTCCCGGTAAAGAGGTAATTAGGCCCGACTGCGACCCTCCTGCCCCGCCGGGGCAACTGCGTTTTGAATACGAACCACGACCAGAGTGACCGGCACAGATAGGACGTAGCATCTGTAGCTAGCAACTGTGGTCGTATCAGAAGAAAGGGGTTGGACTCCACCATGTTAGACCCTCCCTATTAGTAATAAGTAATTAGAGAAACGAAGGTAAAACCTTTAGCCTGTTGAGAATTTAGCCTAGCATTAACAGCTAAGGGCATCTCTATAGTCAGCTAGGATCACCCTCGCTAGACCTGACGAGGGCTAATTAAGTGAAACCTTTTTTTGCAGTTAAATTGATGCGAGTCAAATCTCGACAACATTTTAGGTGATCCGTACAGATGCTACGAACGAGACGCAGGCTAACGCCTTTAACGTTCATCAGCAACACGCGCGAATGTGAAGAATCTGCAGAACTTTTACCACGAACAGCTTCTCTGAACCGTTAATAGCTCGCCATGCCGGTGACCTTTGACCCAGCTGGGAGTCCAGCCTCCAAACCTCGTTGCTATGGAGTGACGATGCTAACTCGTGAAGCCGGTTGGCTGTAGTTTGGTGTAATCACGGTGCCCTGAGCAGCAACTGTCAGGCTAAAAGAAGACGAGAGACGGATGAAAATAGATATTTTTGACATAACTTTTGTGACATTTCCTTTGAACAAAGGAGCGGCTGACGTCTGGAGCCGGAGTTACGCTAATGCTAAAAGGTTTCTGTCTGCTCAGATCTGACCTTTGCCCAAAATCTGTGCATCAAAATGACAAAAGGAATCATATTCAGAGTGAAAGCTGCCGTCTGTGCCGAATCTACGTGCGCATTTAACTCTTTTCGACTTTCTTCAGCTTCTACTTTGTGATGGAATCATCCCTGAAATCATTAAAGAGCATCAAAGCGGCGAGCAAGCGCGTTCTGATCGGCTGGAGTGAGTGTCTGTCTTAGGCTATTAAGTGTAAACTTATGGATTAAACCCGTTCATTTATCATTCTTTCATGTTGACGTCGTTCTCTTTCTCATCTTGAAGAAGAAAAATCAAGAAGAAAAAAAAAACAAAAAAAACCAACAGCATAAAATACATGAAAGCTAATTAGCTGTTTTCCTGGAGCTGGAGCTTTGCTAGCTTATTAAGTTACAATTAAAGTCACAAGAACTTGAGCTCGTCAGGAAATCGGGGTCACGTCGAGGTCAGAAAGGGGAAAAACTGTCTCCGGAAAAGCTGCAGCTGTCGGTGGCGGAGCCGGAAGAGGTGTGAAGGTTTCCGACGATATCATCGAGGGTCCAGAGATGCCGGCTCACAGAGAGAGCTGCCTCGGAACGGGAGGGAAAGCTTCACGGAGGCCGAGAGGACGGTCCGATAAGGCGTCTTCAGTCCTTGCCAGGGCTTCCTCTGTGCTGGAGGAGTAATCATAAAAGGCAGGAACAGAGAAGGTTCGGGAAGAGTCGCCCTTTTATTCCAGCCAGACAAAATAGAAGCATCCGTCCAGCCGCTAGCGCTCAAAACCCCTGGAAGTTTAGGAATTATAAATGGGATTAAGCCTTAAGGAAGCTGAAGCCTGGGACAAACCCACGTTTCCCTTTTTTTCCTTGAAAAGGTGATGCAGCAGATGAGCGGGAGTTGACTGGCTTCAACCAGCTACTGAAACAATGTCTCCAGCCCATAGTGTGGATTCTCTACGAGATCAGACAGCAGCTTCACTCCTGAATCCTTCAGCTGGTTCCCTCTCAGGTCCAGTTCTCTGAGATGGGAGGGATTGGACCTCAGCGCCGAGGCCAGAGAGCCACAGCTGATCTCTGATAAGCTGCAGTACCTTAATCTAAATAAAGAAGAGAAACTTTATAAGGTTATAAGTGAAACCAGTATTAATCTGAAAGGTTAATCAAAGGCATGATCTGTAAATATTTAATTTAGTTACAGGTTAAAAAATGATAGTAATATGTAATTACCACAATTCCAACCTCTCAGGTTTGCACTGTTCCAAAGGAGAATCTATATTGTTCTGGCCCTCACTCTTCCCAGGTTCTCCCACCTCTTTCCCTCCCATCTCATCATGGAGATCCATCTCACCTGTGGCTCATCTTTAAAGGCACAACCTGTCTTAGATGACTTCCTGTCTCCCTCACCATCTCCCTCCTCGTTGGCTGGTGTCTACCAGGCACCCTCACCTAGTTTTGTCTAATTTTGGTTCCCATCTGTCGGCTTTTTCATTGTCCTTAAATCATTTATCATGAATAAGTGGTCCCCGTGTGGCCCTCCCTCCTGAAGGAACTGGGCACAACACACACACTCAGAAAGTGTGAGGACCCTCGGATGGAATAATGGACATTTTTGAGAATGGTGTTTACCTCAGAGTTTCCAGTCGGCAGTTTGGAAAGTGGAGAAAACCACAGAGCAGCTTCACTCCTCGAATCCTGCAGCTGGTTTCCACTCAGGTCCAGTTCTCTGAGATGGGAGGGATTGGACCTCAGCGCCGAGGCCAGAGAGCCACAGCTGATCTTGATAACCTGCACTTAATCAATCTGAAAAATGCAGGATGAGGTTATACGGTGCAGGTCTGCATGTATCTGCGTCAGTACTAAACCTACGTTAGTTCTTAGTTGGGTCAGACCTGAATTCACGATATTACAAGGAATTTTTTAATGTGGTGCATCACAGCAGTGTTGAGAACAGCCTCACTTCACCATCTTAGCAGCTGGTATATAGGTAGAAAAATGAAGACTGACCTGAGCCTCTCCAGTTTACAGTTTGGACTCTCCAGTCCAGAACAGAGCCGCTTCACTCCTGAATCCTGCAACGTGTTGTGGCTCAGGTCCAGAACCCTCAGATGGGAGAGGTTGGACTTCAGAGCTGAGGCCACAGAATCACAGCTGGTCTCTGATAAACTGCAGCCACTTAGTCTAAAATAACAATTATTTTGAGAGAAGACAAATAAAAATCAACATGTACCAGAAAAACACAGCTAAACAAGCAACAAACCTCTGGTCCTGCACCGGCTTATCTGCCGTATGTTCCTATTTTGGGTTCTTTCAGGGCGGTTGGGACAAGATCTACAGCGTATGTAAAGTGTGTGTGGGTCAAAATACCTTTCAAGTTTGTGAGACCACATCTCAATAGCACTCTCAACTCTTGTCAGGAGTTGGGACAAAGCGACCCCTCCTGATAGCTTGTGGGCGATGCTGCAGCGACCCTGCAATCCCTACACTCTCTGGTGAAACCAAATCAAAGGTTTTAGACACTGCTGGATGCTGGAAGGGTGGCTATAGTCTGGACGCATCGTTCCCCTGACTGCACATTTCTCCAACAATGATTGGCAGCTGGTGTCACTTGTTCTCCAGATGAGAGAAGGAAAGAGAGCCCCCCACAGTGTGTTTGATTGCCCCACTGCAAGCTCAATGCTGCCAGAAAACATTGCAGGAGCATCAATTCCCCTCAGGGCATCAACAAGGACCTCAGGAAAAGGTGCAGCTGCCACCTACTAGAGACAAGCACACTGAGCTGAGATTCAAAGCCCTCTCCTCCCAAGAGAAGAGCTTGTTTGTTGGAGGCTCTTCTGGGCGATACCTGGTGCCACAGCTCCAGCTCAGCCCGTCTCTGGAGCTGAGGTGGAGCTTAGCAAGTTTCATGGTTCTCCACCACTTCCTCTCGCTGAGGACCTTCTCAGCTGGTGGTTTCTGCTCCACCTTCCAAGTTGAGCAGGTGATACTTCTGCATTCCTGCCACCAGTGTCTCTGCAGAAAGAGTCTTCTCTACTGTTTATATTAGATTGTAGAAAATTAGGATTTTTGGCTGATGTCTTAGATGTTGTTGACTAAGAGCAGGTTTTTCTTTAATAACATAGAGAGATTCGATGAGAAGAGCAAATGTATTATTTTATGAGCTACTTCCACTACTATTATATACACATACTTCCATATTGTCTTAGATTGCAAGCTGCATTTATTGCATCGTTCATAGAAAGTCATATTTGTGAGGAGAAAAACTCCAATAAGGTCATTTTCTTTAATGACCATTACAACAGAAGGAGGCGATGAACAAACAGATTTATCTAAAAATGTGTGAAAACTTATGGATGGAAACCTTTTTAAAATGGTTGCATTGTGTAGAATCGGTGTAGAATCAACTTGTTGACTTCTGATTTGGACTCCAATGGAAGTGAGGTGCAACAATTGTGGATGCTGAAAGCTTCAGATCTTCATGAAGGTTTCTGTGGTTGGACTGACCTGCTGCCCCTTTAAGAGGGAGGCAGGTTTGGGCTTCTGGCTGGAATGAAGCCACCTAAGATGAGAATGACTGCAGGCTTTCGGTACCAAGGTTTAACAGGGTGCTCACTTCACACTTGGGCTTTTCTCTTTTTTGGGATGGCTTTTCTCAGGAGAGAAGGGGCATGGCACACTGCAGCAGCTTTCTTTTGGGGGTTTCTAGTTTTCCTTCTGATCTTTAAAAGACAGGAAGAACCATTTTTGATTGGTCTGAATGTTTGGGCGGTTTTGTGGCCAGCCTAAAATAAAACAAGACAAATCTACAACTGATACTTCCTTTCTAGTCATTGATGACCATCCTCACATGGGACAGATTTCCACAACCAATTTAATACTGCAAATCTGTCCTGTGTGGTCTTTTTTCTGAGAACTGTAACACTACGTTTATAACAAAGATCAAACATGGAAACATTTATTGTCTAACTAGTTACACCTGGGAAAGTACTGGATCATCTCTGACTGACCTGAGAGTCTCCAGCTCACAGAGAGGATCCTGGAGAGCACCACAGAGCAGCTTCACTGCTGGATCCTTCAGCTGGTTTCACTCAGGTCCAGAACCCTCAGATGGGAGGGATTGGACCTCAGCGCCGAGGCCAGAGAGTCACACAGCTGATCTCTGATAACCTGCAGCACCTCAGCCTGGAAAAGGAATAAATGGGGCAAATAAAAACACATTTCTAAATCTGAAAATGAAGAGAAAGCAGAAAATGTAAAGAAATTTAGAAAAGACCAACAGAGGCCTCCTGACCTGAGCGTCTCCAGTCTGCAGTTTGGATGCATCATTGCAGAAGACAGTAACTTTACTCGGCATCTGTCAGGCTTTGGTTCCAGCTTAATCTCAGCTCCCGTAGATGAGAAGGGTTTGACGTCATTGCTGAGGCCACAACTTCCCAATGACTCGTTGAAAGAACACTACCAGACAGTCTGTTGTGTATGAAACAAAAATAGTGAGTCAAACTTTGGGATTTCTCATCAACTTATCTGAGAATCTACCTCAACACAAATGTAGCTCATTTCCTGGAAAAGCTAAATTCAACACCGTAGAGCAACAGTTTGAACGACCATCAGATCTGAAATGCAACTGAATTATTCTCAACATTTGTCTTATTTTAGAACAGCTCATAATTACTCAATATTTAAAATGATTGTAGCAAATGGTTTAAAGAAACGTGCATCTTTTTATCTGTCTATCGGCTCTTTGGATATTTTGCATTTCATCCAATTTGTACGATGGTGCGTCAAGTCTTAATTCAGCGATCCGATCGATGACATCAGAGTCTCTGGTTGCATCGATTGCCCTCAGCTTCTGTTCTATCTGCCTGTTTCCCTTCAAATCATTTTCACTGCACCTTTTGTTGCTAGTGATGAAGTTGCCACCTAACGGGTGTGGAAAGGCTCAAACAACTTTGTGGGTCACATAAAGGCTCCAAACGGAACCGCCACAAAGACCTAAAACACCCATTTAAACCAACGAGGCCGGCTGTTTTTACGTTGAACAAATGAAGCAAAATAGTCACGTGTCATTAGTTAAAATGTGTTTTTCTGTCGTTGAATACGATGTATAACAAACAAACAAAAGTGATTTAATGACATGACAGTAATTTCATGATAGTCAGTTAACTTGTGGCTCCTATTATTCCTGCCTTATGTTGGTTTGTCTGGATTGACCTTTGAACTTATATCCAGCAGTGTTGAACATTTCTTGGATGAATTGTTGTTTTTTTTAATTTATGGACGCTGCAATGGAGATAAAGAATTGAAGGAATGACCACTGGAGGGGGTATTGCTACCTGACATGATCCACTCGCTTGATTTAAACGCCGATGTCCGGCCCCAAAAATCTTTACTTACTCGGCTTCTGCATTCCTGCAGTTCCTCGCTGGAATCAGGTCGTGTCCCCTATGTTGTACTGCAGCATGTCCAGTCCAGCTCATCCAGAACCTCCCTGACATCTGCAGCAGGTAGGCCAGAGCTGAACAGTGGATCTCTGACAGTCTCCTCTCTCTGATATCTCCCCTGACTTCAGGAACTCTTGGATCTCCTGATGGACTGACTGATCCTTCATCTCCATCAGACAGTGGAAGATGTTGATGCTTCTGTCTGGGGAGATTCCATCACTGTTCACCTCCTTCAGGTTGTTGAGGACCTTCTGGATGGTTTCTTTGGGTGGCTGTTCCTCTGATCCAACAGTCCACCCAAGATCCTCTGATTGGACTCCAGAGAGAGACCATGAAGGAAGCGAACAAACAAGTCCAGGTGGCCATTTTCACTTTTGAGAGATTTCATTAGTCTCCTGAGGTGAGAGAGCATCAAGAGATGTGGCTGAGAATTTATTAACAAGGAACTTGGTTTCAATATTCTAGGAACTGATTTATAACCACTGTGTCTTTCCTGGTGTAACGGTGGAACATGTAGACGGCAGCCAGAAACTCCTGAACGCTCAGATGAACAAAGCAGTAGACTGATTTCTGGAAGATCACACTCTCTCTCTTGAAGATCTCTGTACAAACTCCCTGAGTACACCCGACACCTCGGAGACGTCCAGTCCACATCGCTCCAGGTCTTCTGAGTAGAACATGATGTTTCCTTTCTCCAGATGTTCAAACGCCAGCCGACCCAACTTCAGAAGGAGTTCTTTATCAGCCTCAGTCAGTTCCTCTGGTCTCTGCTTTCCTCCATACTTCTGCTTCTTCCCCTCTTTCTGAACCCTCAGGAAGTGTGAGTAGAGGTCAGTCAGGGTTTGGGCAGCTCTCCTCTCTGGTCTCTGGTCATCATGTCCTCCAGAACTATAGCAGTGATCCAGCAGAAAAACTGGGATCAGACACATGATGTGGAGGCTCCTGGAGGCCTTGATGTGTGAGATGATTCTCTTGGACAGATCTTCATCACTGAACCTCCTCCTGAAGTACTCCTCCTTCTGGGAGTCAGTGAAGCCTCGTACTTCTGTGATCCTGTCAACACACGAGGGAGGAATCTGATGGGCTGCTGCAGGTCTGGAGGTGATCCAGATGAGAGCTGAGGGAAGCAGGTTCCCCTGGATGAGGTTCACCAGGAGCACGTCAACGGACGATACTTGTGTGACATCAGAGATGACCTGATGCTTGTTGAAACCCAGTGAAAATCTGCTTTCATCCAGGCCATCAAAGATGAACAGAAGTTTCCAGACAGTCAGATCTTCTGCTCTGATCTTCTGTAATGTTGGATGGAAAACATGAAGCAGTGAGAGAAGACTGTGCTGCTCATCTCTGATCAAGTTCAGCTCCCTCCATGAGAGCGGAAGCACCAGACTGATGTCTTGGTTCTCCAAACCTTCTGCCCAGTCCAGACTGAACTTCTGCACTGAGAAGGTTTTTCCAACGCCGGCGACACCGTTGGTCAGAACCACTCTGATGTGTCTCTGTTGCTCAGATAAGACTTTGAAGATGTCCTGGCACTTGATTGGAGTGTCCTGGATGTTCTTCTTGGAGGTTCTCTCAAGCTGTCTCACCTCATGTTGTGTGTCCACCTCCTCACTTTGTCCCTCAGTGATGTAGAGCTCAGTGTAGATCTTGTTTCAGCAGGGTTCCACTTCCTGCTTCATGAGTTCCTTCAGTCACATGTTCACATCTTCTCTTCAGACTCATCTTATGACCTTCTATCACCTCCTGCAGATCACTTCCTGAACATAAGTAAACCAATGATTTCCATCTATAATAAATCATCAACACAACTACAAATTCATGACATCACAAATTAAATCTCATATTGAACAGTTTTACTTTGTTTGGGCTTCATTTCAGCATCTCCAGATCTGCTTCCAGATTGTGAACAAGAGGACTCTCCTGGTGGAGCTGACTGGTCCCAGTTTGATAGGATGTGCTCCCCCCTCTCACTATGAAACACATCTCTATTAGTCCTTTGATTTATAGGATGAAAGAACCTGATCAAGACTCAATATTGTTCCAGCATTTATGTCTGAATTCATCTTTCAGTTTAAACCTGATTCTTGTTTCTAATCAACAATATTCACATTAAGTCTGTAACTATATGACTGTCTGAGGTTTAAGTGTTAAACATCTCCAATAATAAACTCACAACCTGCTGCTGTTAATGTGACTAACAGCTGCCACACAAACACATCATCACGCTTTAGTTTTCTTACATTTCCTCTGAACTTCTGAAGTTATTATATCATATCTTTGGACCGGTCACTCTTCAGGGACACCCAGCTGGGCACTGTGGACTCTGCTCTGTCCTCGTCCATCCTGAGGAAACATCAGAAATAGTGATGAGACTGTGATGAAGGTAAATAATCTGTAGAGGTTGGAGTTAAATAATCCCAATTCACTGCATTTTTATCAAACAGGAACATTTCTAATCCATTCTGGATAACAACTGAATCAATAAATCAATGATGTCTCTGTATCATTTTCATGTTTTCAGAGTTTAAGCTGCTTTTTTTAACTGTTCCCTGCAGTGAGAAAAAACTGGCACCTTTTCCAGCCCCTCATCCTGCAGCACTGAATGTGCTCTAAAGTTCTTTCCAGAGCAAACGTCTCTGCACTTGCAGCAACATGTTGTAGTCATGGATCCGTGAGGAGAACCGGATACAGGAAACGCCCCCACTTTGATCCCAAAACCCAACTGGTGGCCAACGGTGGTCCGGCAACGACGGGGACGCTGGTCCATCGGGCCCACAACACTGGTTTTCCACAGGCCAACATGGTGAAAGGACTGTCTTCAGCTCAGCCACTAAATTATCTGGTGCTACATAAACATACTAGTCAGGACTTTTTAACTCCCCTCATTTGTTCCCCTCTTCAATTATTTCTATGATCCAAGTCCTCAAAGATCACTGCTCTATTTAAAATAGATGAAAGAAATGACACCCACTCCTGCATTTTCTTTCACAGTGGTTCCACAACATAGAACAATAAACCACTGTGAGAAAACGTGCAACATGAACCCAAAATCCTGTTGGTGTCCTGTGATCCTGTGTGGATTTATTTATTATTTTTAAAGTTTTTGTCTTAAATAATACCAAAATATCCAGCTGTAACCTGGACTGTTGAACACTCTAATAACTCTAAGAGCTTTTCACCTGTCACAAAATGTCGCTCTTCCTGCTTCGTCGTCTGCAGAATACTTTCACTTTTAAAACCTAATCAACAGCTTTATGGCGTATATATTACTACCATTAAAGCATTCTGGGAGGGTTTAAAGTTCTTTTAGGATCAGTAGCAAAGAGCAGAAAAATAAACTTCCTTCTTAGAAAGACTATTCAACTATAACTAAAGCCAGACTATAAGAAAGTTAAATA
>NW_026622001.1:0-25116 GCF_003711565.1 Takifugu flavidus | reverse complement strand
TTCTGTTATATCTGCCTGTTTCCCTTCAAATCATTTTCACTGCACCTTTTGTTGCTAGTGATGAAGTTGCCACCTAACGGGTGTGGAAAGGCTCAAACAACTTTGTGGGTCACATAAAGGCTCCAAACGGAACCGCCACAAAGACCTAAAACACCCATTTAAACCAACGAGGCCGGCTGTTTTTACGTTGAACAAATGAAGCAAAATAGTCACGTGTCATTAGTTAAAATGTGTTTTTCTGTCGTTTGAATATGATGTATACAAACAAACAAAAGTTATTTAATGACATGACAGTAATTTCATGATAGTCAGTTAACTTGTGGCTCCTATTATTCCTGCCTTATGTTGGTTTGTCTGGATTGACCTTTGAACTTATATCCAGCCAGTGTTGAACATTTCTGGATGAATTGTTGTTGTTTTTTAATTTATGGACGCTGCAATGGAGATAAAGAATTGAAGGAATGACCACTGGAGGGGGTATTGCTACCTGACATGATCCACTCGCTTGATTTAAACGCCGATGTCCGGCCCCAGAAATCTTTACTTACTCGACCTTCCTGCAGTTCCTCACAGCTGGAATCAGGCGACGTCGTCCCTCCTCTGAGGTGTTGTACTGCTGCAGGTCCAGCTCATCCAGAACCTCCTCTGACATCTGCAGCAGGTAGGCCAGAGCTGAACAGTGGATCTCTGACAGTCTCCTCTCTGATTTCTTCTCTGACTTCAGGAACTCTTGGATCTCCTGATGGACTGACTGATCCTTCATCTCCATCAGACAGTGGAAGATGTTGATGCTTCTGTCTGGGGAGATTTCATCACTGTTCTCCTCCTTCAGGTTGTTGAGGACCTTCTGGATGGTTTTTGGGTGGCTGTTCCTCTGATCCAACAGTCCACCCAAGATCCTCTGATTGGACTCCAGAGAGAGACCATGAAGGAAGCGAACAAACAAGTCCAGGTGGCCATTTTCACTTTTGAGAGATTTCATTAGTGCTCTCCTGAGGAAGTCATCAAGAGATGTGAGTGGATCGTTATTTGTAAACAACCCAGCAAACCAGGAAAAGCGATTTGGTTCGAATATTTTAGGAACTGACTTATAACCACTGTGTCTTTCCTGGTGTAACGGTGGAACATGTAGACGGCAGCCAGAAACTCCTGAACGCTCAGATGAACAAAGCAGTAGACTGATTTCTGGAAGATCACACTCTCTCTCTTGAAGATCTCTGTACAAACTCCTGAGTACACCGACACCTCGGAGACGTCCAGTCCACATCGCTCCAGGTCTTCTGAGTAGAACATGATGTTTCCTTTCTCCAGATGTTCAAACGCCAGCCGACCCAACTTCAGAAGGAGTTTTTTATCAGCCTTAGTCAGTTTCCCTGGTCTCTGCTTTCCTCCATACTTCTGCTTCTTCCTCCTTATCTGAACCATCAGGAAGTGTGAGTAGAGGTCAGTCAGGGTTTTGGGCAGCTCTCCTCTCTGGTCTCTGGTCATCATGTCCTCCAGAACTATAGCAGTGATCCAGCAGAAAACTGGGATCAGACACATGATGTGGAGGCTCCTGGAGGCCTTGATGTGTGAGATGATTCTCTTGGACAGATCTTCATCACTGAACCTCCTCCTGAAGTACTCCTCCTTCTGGGAGTCAGTGAAGCCTCGTACTTCTGTGATCCTGTCAACACACGAGGGAGGAATCTGATAGGCTGCTGCAGGTCTGGAGGTGATCCAGATGAGAGCTGAGGGAAGCAGGTTCCCCTGGATGAGGTTCACCAGGAGCACGCCAACGGACGATACTTGTGTGACATCAGAGATGACCTGATGGTTGTTGAAACCCAGTGAAAATCTGCTTTCATCCAGGCCATCAAAGATGAACAGAAGTTTCCAGACAGTCAGATCTTCTGCTCTGATCTTCTGTAATGTTGGATGGAAAACATGAAGCAGTGAGAGAAGACTGTGCTGCTCATCTCTGATCAAGTTCAGCTCCCTGCATGAGAGCGGAAGCACCAGACTGATGTCTTGGTTCTCCAAACCTTCTGCCCAGTCCAGACTGAACTTCTGCACTGAGAAGGTTTTTCCAACGCCGGCGACACCGTTGGTCAGAACCACTCTGATGTGTCTCTGTTGCTCAGATAAGACTTTGAAGATGTCCTGGCACTTGATTGGAGTGTCCTGGATGTTCTTCTTGGAGGTTCTCTCAAGCTGTCTCACCTCATGTTGTGTGTCCACCTCCTCACTTTGTCCCTCAGTGATGTAGAGCTCAGTGTAGATCTTGTTCAGCAGGGTTCCACTTCCTGCTTCATGAGTTCCTTCAGTCACATGTTCACATCTTCTCTTCAGACTCATCTTATGACCTTCTATCACCTCCTGCAGATCACTTCCTGAACATAAGTAAACCAATGATTTCCATCTATAATAAATCATCAACACAACTACAAATTCATGACATCACAAGTTAAACTTCATATTGAACAGTTTTACTTTGTTTGGGCTTCATTTCAGCATCTCCAGATCTGCTTCCAGATTGTGAACAAGAGGACTCTCCTGGTGGAGCTGACTGGTCCCAGTTTGATAGGATGTGCTCCCCCCTCTCACTATGAAACACTCTCTATTAGTCCTTTTTTATAGGATGAAAGAACCTGATCAAGACTCAATATTGTTCCAGCATTTATGTCTGAATCATCTTTCAGTTTAAACCTGATTCTTGTTTCTAATCAACAATATTCACATTAAGTCTGTAACTATATGACTGTCTGAGGTTTAAGTGTTAAACATCTCCAATAATAAACTCACAACCTGCTGCTGTTAATGTGACTAACAGCTGCCACACAAACACATCATCACGCTTTAGTTTTCTTACATTTTCTCTGAACTTCTGAAGGTTATTATTAACCTTTGGACTGGTCACTCTTCAGGGACACACAGCTGGGCACTGTGGACTCTGCTCTGTCCTCGTCCATCCTGAGGAAACATCAGAAATAGTGATGAGACTGTGATGAAGGTAAATAATCTGTAGAGGTTGGAGTTAAATAATCCCAATTCACTGCATTTTTATCAAACAGGAACATTTCTAATCCATTCTGGATAACAACTGAATCAATAAATCAATGATGTCTCTGTATCATTTTCACATTTTTCAGAGTTTAAGCTGCTTTTTGTAACTGTTCCCTGCAGTGAGAAAAGAACTGGCACCTTTTCCAGCCCCTCATCCTGCAGCACTGAATGTGCTCTAAAGTTCTTTCCAGAGCAAACGTCTCTGCACTTGCAGCAACATGTTGTAGTCATGGATCCGTGAGGAGAACCGGATACAGGAAACGCCCCCACTTTGATCCCAAAACCCAACTGGTGGCCAACGTGGTCCAGCAACGACGGGGACGCTGGTCCATCGGGCCCACAACACTGGTTTTCCACAGGCCAACATGGTGAAAGGACTGTGCACACGTTTCATTTTAAAGAGCTGATGAATTTCATTTTTCACGATAGTGGAGGCTAATACCCACAAAATGATGTTTTGTATGGTTGTGAAATGTTCTAAGGCAGAGTTATGGTTCAGAAAACCTTACTTTAAAGGTGAGCCTTGAGGTCCAATACTGAAGTTTAAAGGTTCCTCTTTGGACCTGTCGCTCTTCATGGACACACAGCTGGGCACTGTGGACTCTGCTCTCTCTTCCTCTTCCATCACACATTCGCTCATTTTTAAATGTGAGTCTAAACGGTTAAGCAGGAACAGTCTGCTGACACAGAAAAGAAGATTAAAGAACATGATTTTCAGCATGAAGACAAGCAGAGGTCTGTCCAATGACGTATTGTCGGCTCATTCACATCAAAATCTATTAAATGATGTCACCCTGTACATCATACAGGCCACATATATATTGGAAAAAAGTTTTGGGACATCTTAAAAGTTTACACCATGTTAAACATAAAATAGTTGTGGAAAAAATGTTTCTCCTGGGTGTTTCAAAAGGTGCGGTGGCATCAGACGGACGCACACAAATACAAATGAAATCATTTTTTATCTGGTTATGGTTTACAAGAAAACCTAAATTCTTTCAAGATGTCAGTTCTCAACATTAAATTCAACAAATAAGATGAGAATGCATTCAAAACTAAACAGAAATACGTCATCACATCATCAAAGTGGGTCAAATGCAGCATCATCTTCTGTCATCTCAGACAGGATTCCAAGAAGAGGATCTTCATTTTCAACAACGCACCTTGACATCTCATCATGGCTCGTCTGTCAGATTACAAGCAGCTTTTTTTGATCAGGCGCATCATGTTTCTCACCAACACATGATGGTGCTGGAAAAACATTCTGTAGCCTGACCTAGAGGTCAAAACTCTGCATGGCGTGCACAGCTACTAGTTGCAGCTGGTGGTTGTGGCGGAGGAGATCCCAAACATATCTAGCAAGCTTGTTTTGGAGCAGAGCTTGTCCACCACCTCTGACCCCACTCATCACAGAAGTCCCACCATATCCATGGCCAGGTGTGTTGGCAGCATTGGAGCCAGCCTCAGGAAAAAGGTGTGTCAATATCTCAGAAGTGATGCATCAAGTTGACACAACCCAACAGAAGTCAAGCAACCCAACATGCTGAATAGAATAGATGACACACAGCAAAGGGCAAAAAACACACCCAATTCTGCTCAGACTAATCTTATCTGACCACATGTACAGGACCAAAAATATCAAAACACCATGGGTTTAGGTTTCGTTTCGTTTTCTTGACTGCTTCATTCAAAACAGAACACATTTCATAAATCCATAATACAAATTCATATTCCACAAAGACCCAGTTGTTAAAACAATAAAATGGAATGCCTTGATCTCTCCCTCTTTCCATACTCTCCTTTTTTAAATAAAGGATTGATTGTCCCCTGGTGGAGGGACAAAGAGAGGAGGCTAAAACTGTCGCGTTTGTGTCCCTCTTTCCGTGGATTTTTCCACTAACTGCAAATAATATTGTCGACTTATTGTGAGTATTAAAATGTGCTTCCTCAACCTCTAAAATGTTGGCTCAGGGTTAGCGGAAAACGCAGTTAGAGGAAACACGCTACAAAGTTTGATCATCCGTCACAACATTCCCGTCGACCAGCCGCAATGTGCGTCCGAAACACGCGCACGCTCATTGCGAACACGCAGCTTATTAAGCCGCATCTCGCAGCGGAACATTGATTCGAGACGACAGCAGTGAAAGAACCAAATGCTACCTGAATATTAGAGGTTTTCCATCAGGGCTCGGTCACTCAGGATGGAGCCCGAAGTTTCACTTTCGCTTCTTCTTCCTCACACGTCACGTGTTTGTGGTTGGATCGCGTCATATCCAGCACAGGCGCCTCTCTTCAGAACAATTTGGTCCACGTTTAACTGAAATACTGGGAAACAACTGGAGTTCGTCTGACAGATGTTCGTTTTTGGTGCGGAATCAAACTGTGTCAACGTTTTGATCTATAGGATCCCCTCTGGTTCAAAGTGCCCCTATAGGATATTGACAGTACTGACCTTTTGGGGGCTGCACACACCTCTTAATTGTGGCTGCACCAACGGAGCTGATCCAGTTGTCATCAGCTGGCCAGTCTGACTCCAGCTCATTAGGGGAAATTTGCTTATCTGGAGGAGAAGCTTTCAAAACTTGACGGGCTGGGGGGGAAATGACTGTAATTTTGGAATCAGCGTGCCAATTTGATTTTTAATCAGAATAATTTAGAATAATTTCAACAGGATATTTTCAAATTGTTCCCCAGTGTAACTTCACCTGAAATTGTGGACTCCAGAATATCACCATTAAATCCATTAAATGTTCAAATAAGAACACAAGATCAACTGCTGAACCAGTGCAATTTATTTTTTTAACGTGTTAATCTCCACAAAGAAAGAAAAACCACAAACAACAAGTTTATAGTGGTCCAGTAATGCGCTATAGTCATACACCAGTACAGTTAACAATAACTCATGTTTTCCACCTGCTTTTCCATCTTCAGTGGGAATAATCCAGGGCGTTCTGGGCTTGAACAAAGGTATTAAAAGCTGGCTGAATGTCTGAGGTGACTGAAGGACACACTTGGGCTTTTCTCAATAGAGAAGGGGCACGGCACAGTGCAGCAGGTTCTCATCTTTAAATTTACAGTATTCATGGGAGATTTATTTGGTCATTTTGCTTCTTTTTATTTCCTATTTCCCACATTTATTCATAGTTTTTATTAGATTGCAATAAATCCTATAACATTTAACAGATTGACTAAAGTCAAATGACCTGCGGTTCCCACCGATAGCCGTCATTCTGATGGGTTTTTGCTGGCTGCAGCTGAAATATTCCAATGCTCCATGTCACAGAGACACTAAATACTAAACCCTAAAGATTCTGAAGGCATGATGTAAAATAGTAACGTATAATACAGACATTTAAAGAGACAATTAAGAGAATGTTTTCATGCTTCTAAGAGTGGCCGAGGAGCCATTTAGAACTTTATAAAGATGCATTGTGTGATACCAGGAACTAATTTAACTTCAAGGCGAAGCTGCTTCTGCTTTGTCGACCATCGACTGATCTCCTGAAAGTCCACCAGCGCTTTTTAAAACTGAATTTTTCATCTATGGAGGGAGTAGACGGCAGATGTTTCCACAGATGCTCTTCACCAGTGGTCAGTGAGTGATGCAGCAGATGAGCGGGAGTTGACTGGCTCCAACCAGCTACTGTCTCAATGTCTTCAGCCCATAGTGTGGATTCTCTACGAGATCAGACAGGAGCTTCACTCCTGAACCCTGCAGCTGGTTCTGACTCAGGTCCAGTTTTCTGAGATGGGAGGGATTGGACCTCAGCGCCGAGGCCAGAGAGTCACAGCTGATCTCTGATAAGCTGCAGCGCATTAATCTAAATAAAGAAGGGAAACTTTTATAAGGTTATAAGTGAAACCAGTATTAATCTGAAAGGTTAATCAAAGGCATGATCTGTAAATATTTAATTTAGTTACAGGTTAAAAAATGATAGTAATATGTAATTACCACAATTCCAACCTCTCAGGTTTGCACTGTTCCAAGGAGAATATATATTGTTCTGGCCCTCACTCTTCCCAGGTTCTCCCACCTCTTTCCCTCCCATCTCATCATGGAGATCCATCTCACCTGTGGCTCATCTTTAAAGGCACAACCTGTCTTAGATGACTTCCTGTCTCCCTCACCATCTCCCTCCTCGTTGGCTGGTGTCTACCAGGCACCCTCACCTAGTTTTGTCTAATTTTGGTTACCATCTGTCGGCTTTTTCATTGTCCTTAAATCAATTTATCATGAATAAGTGGTCCCCGTGTGGCCCTCCCTCCTGAAGGAACTGGGCACAACACACACACTCAGAAAGTGTGAGGACCCTCGGATGGAATAATGGACATTTTTGAGAATGGTGTTTACCTCAGAGTTTCCAGTCGGCAGTTTGGAAAGTGGAGAAACCACAGAGCAGCTTCACTCCTGAATCCTGCAGCTGGTTCTGACTCAGGTCCAGTTCTCTGAGATGGGAGGGATTGGACCTCAGCGCCGAGGCCAGAGAGCCACAGCTGATCTCTGATAACTGCAGTAAATCAACTGAAAAATGCAGGATGAGGTTATACGGTGCAGGTCTGCATGTTATCTGCGTCAGTACTAAACCTACGTTAGTTCTTAGTTGGGTCAGACCTGAATTCACGATATTACAAGGAATTTTTTTAATGTGGTGCATCACAGCAGTGTTGAGAACAGCCTCACTTCACCATCTTAGCAGCTGGTATAGGTAGAAAATGAAGACTGACCTGAGCCTCTCCAGTTTACAGTTTGGACTCTCCAGTCCAGAACAGAGCCGCTTCACTCCTGAATCCTGCAACGTGTTGAGCTCAGGTCCAGAACCCTCAGATGGGAGAGGTTGGACTTCAGAGCTGAGGCCACAGAATCACAGCTGGTCTCTGATAAACTGCAGCCACTTAGTCTAAAATAACAATTATTTTGAGAGAAGACAAATAAAAATCAACATGTACCAGAGCAAAACACAGCTTACAAGCAACAAACCTCTGGTCCTGCACCGGCTTATCTGCCGTATGTTCCTATTTTGGGTTCTTTCAGGGCGGTTGGACAAGATCTCCACCGTATGTAAAGTGTGTGTAGGTCAAAATACCTTCCAAGTTTGTGAGACCACATTTCTCAATAGCACTCAACTCTTGTCAGGAGTTGGGACAAAGCGACCCACTCCTGATAGCTTGTGGGCGATGCTGCAGCGACCCTGCAATCCCTACACTCTCTGGTGAAACCAAATCAAAGGTTTTAGACACTGCTGGATGCTGGAAGGGTGGCTATAGTCTGGACGCATCGTTCCCCTGACTGCACATTTCTCCAACAATGATTGGCAGCTGGTGTCACTTGTTCTCCAGATGAGAGAAGGAAAGAGAGCCCCCCCACAGTGTGTTTGATTGCCCCACTGCAAGCTCAATGCTGCCAGAAAACATTGCAGGATCAATTCCCCTCAGGGCATCAACAAGGACCTCAGGAAAAGGTGCAGCTGCCACCTACTAGAGACAAGCACACTGAGCTGAGATTCAAAGCCCTCTCCTCCCAAGAGAAGAGCTTGTTTGTTGGAGGCTCTTCTGGGCGATACCTGGTGCCACAGCTCCAGCTCAGCCCGTCTCTGGAGCTGAGGTGGAGCTTAGCAAGTTTCATGGTTCTCCACCACTTCCTCTCGCTGAGGACCTTCTCAGCTGGTGGTTTCTCTGCTCCACCTTCCAAGTTGAGCAGGTGATACTTCTGCATTCCTGCCACCAGTGTCTCTGCAGAAAGAGTCTTCTCTACTGTTTTATATTAGATTGTATAAAATTAGGATTTTTGGTTGATGTCTTAGATGTTGTTGACTAAGAGCAGGTTTTTCTTTAATAACATAGAAAGATTCGATGAGAAGAGCAAATGTATTTTTATGAGCTACTTCCACTACTATTATATACACATACTTCCATATTGTCTTAGATTGCAAGCTGCATTTATTGCATCGTTCATAGAAAGTCATATTTGTGAGGAGAAAAACTCCAATAAGGTCATTTTCTTTAATGACCATTACAACAGAAGGAGGCGATGAACAAACAGATTTATGTAAAAATGTGTGAAACTTATGGATGGAAACCTTTTTAAAATGGTTGCATTGTGTAGAATCGGTGTAGAATCAACTTGTTGACTTCTGATTTGGACTCCAATGGAAGTGAGGTGCAACAATTGTGGATGCTGAAAGCTTCAGATCTTCATGAAGGTTTCTGTGGTTGGACTGACCTGCTGCCCCTTTAAGAGGGAGGCAGGTTTGGGCTTCTGGCTGGAATGAAGCCACCTAAGATGAGAATGACTGCAGGCTTTCGGTACCAAGGTTTAACAGGGTGCTCACTTCACACTTGGGCTTTTCTCTCTTTTTTGGGATGGCTTTTCTCAGTAGAGAAGGGGCATGGCACACTGCAGCAGCTTTCTTTTGGGTTTTCTAGTTTTCCTTCTGATCTTTAAAAGACAGGACGAACCATTTTTGATTGGTCTGAATGTTTGGGCGGTTTTGTGGCCAGCCTAAAATAAAACAAGACAAATCTACAACTGATACTTCCTTTCTAGTCATTGATGACCATCCTCACATGGGACAGATTTCCACAACCAATTTAATACTGCAAATCTGTCCTGTGTGGTCTTTTTTCTGAGAACTGTAACACTACGTTTATAACAAAGATCAAACATGGAAACAGTTATTGTCTAACTAGTTACACCTGGGAAAGTACTGGATCATCTCTGACTGACCTGAGAGTCTCCAGCTCACAGAGAGGATCCTGGAAAACCACAGAGCAGCTTCACTCCTGGATCCTTCAGCTGGTTCTGACTCAGCTCCAGAACCCTCAGATGGGAGGGATTGGACCTCAGCGCCGAGGCCAGAGAGCCACAGCTGATCTCTGATAAACTGCAGCACCACAGCCTGGAAAAGGAATAAATGGGGCAAATAAAACACATTTCTAAATCTGAAAATGAAGAGAAAAGCAGAAAATGTAAAGAATTTAGAAAAGACCAACAGAGGCCTCCTGACCTGAGCGTCTCCAGTCTGCAGTTTGGATGCATCATTGCAGAAGACAGTAACTTTACGTCGGCATCTGTCAGGTTTTGGTTCCAGCTTAAGCTCAGCTCCCGTAGATGAGAAGGGTTTGACGTCATTGCTGAGGCCACAACTTCCCAATGACTCGTTGAAAGAAACTACCAGACAGTCTGTTGTGTATGAAACAAAAATAGTGAGTCAAACTTTGGGATTTCTCATCAACTTATCTGAGAATCTACCTCAACACAAATGTAGCTCATTTCCTGGAAAAGCTAAATTCAACACCGTAGAGCAACAGTTTGAACGACCATCAGATCTGAAATGCAACTGAATTATTCTCAACATTTGTCTTATTTTAGAACAGCTCATAATTACTCAATATTTAAAATGATTATAGCAAATGGTTTAAAGAAACGTGCATCTTTTTATCTGTCTATCGGCTCTTTGGATTTTTGCATTTCATCCAATTTGTACGATGGTGCGTCAAGTCTTAATTCAGCGATCCGATCGATGACATCAGAGTCTCTGGTTGCATCGATTGCCCTCAGCTTCTGTTATATCTGCCTGTTTCCCTTCAAATCATTTTCACTGCACCTTTTGTTGCTAGTGATGAAGTTGCCACCTAACGGGTGTGGAAAGGCTCAAACAACTTTGTGGGTCACATAAAGGCTCCAAACGGAACCGCCACAAAGACCTAAAACACCCATTTAAACCAACGAGGCCGGCTGTTTTTACGTTGAACAATGAAGCAAAATAGTCACGTGTCATGAGTTAAATGTGTTTTTCTGTCGTTTGAATACGATGTATTGGAAAACTCTAAATTGCCCGTAGGTGTGAGTGTGAGAGTAATGGTTGTGTGTCTGTATGTGTTAGCCTGCGATTACTGGCACCAATCCAGGGTGTACTGCTAATTGAGCTGGGATGCTCCATACATCAGTGGAGGACAAGTACAATGAGTGAGTGAGAGTGTATACAACACACAAAAGTTATTTAATGACATGACAGTAATTATGATAGTCAGTTAACTTGTGGCTCCTATTATTCCTGCCTTATGTTGGTTTGTCTGGATTGACCTTTGAACTTATATGTGTTGAACATTTCTGGATGAATTGTTGTGTTTTTTAATTTATGGACGCTGCAATGGAGATAAAGAATTGAAGGAATGACCACTGGAGGGGGTATTGCTACCTGACATGATCCACTCGCTTGATTTAAACGCCGATGTCCGGCCCCAGAAATCTTTACTTACACGACCTTCCTGCAGTTCCTCACAGCTGGAATCAGGCGACGTCGTCCCTCCTCTGAGGTGTTGTACTGCAGCAGGTTCAGCTCATCCAGAACCTCCTCTGACATCTGCAGCAGGTAGGCCAGAGCTGAACAGTGGATCTTGACAGTTCCCCTCTTGATATCTCCCCTGACTTCAGGAACTCTTGGATCTCCTGATGGACTGACTGATCCTTCATCTCCATCAGACAGTGGAAGATGTTGATGCTTCTGTCTGGGGGATTTTATCACTGTTCACCTTCTTCAGGTTGTTGGACCTTCTGGATGGTTTCTGGGTGGCTGTTCCTCTGATCCAACAGTCCACCCAAGATCCTCTGATTGGACTCCAGAGAGAGACCATGAAGGAAGCGAACAAACAAGTCCAGGTGGCCATTTTCACTTTTGAGAGATTTCATTAGTGCTCTCCTGAGGAAGTCATCAAGAGATGTGACTGGATTGTTTTTTGCAAACAACCCAGCAAACCCGGAAAAGCGGTTTGGTTTGAATATTTTAGGAACTGATTTATAACCGCTGTGTCTTTCCTGGTGTAACGGTGGAACATGTAGACGGCAGCCAGAAACTCCTGAATGCTCAGATGAACAAAGCAGTAGACTGATTTCTGGAAGATCACACTCTCTCTCTTGAAGATCTCTGTAAAAACTCCTGAGTACACCGAACACCTCGGAGACGTCCAGTCCACATCGCTCCAGGTCTTCTGAGTAGAACATGATGTTTCCTTTCTCCAGATGTTCAAACGCCAGCCGACCCAACTTCAGAAGGAGTTCTTTATCAGCCTCAGTCAGTTCCTCTGGTCTCTGCTTTCCTCCATACTTCTGCTTCTTCCTCTTTATCTGAACCCTCAGGAAGTGTGAGTAGAGGTCAGTCAGGGTTTTGGGCAGCTCTCCTCTCTGGTCTCTGGTCATCATGTCCTCCAGAACCATAGCAGTGATCCAGCAGAAAACTGGGATCAGACACATGATGTGGAGGCTCCTGGAGGCCTTGATGTGTGAGATGATTCTCTTGGACAGATCTTCATCACTGAACCTCCTCCTGAAGTACTCCTCCTTCTGGGAGTCAGTGAAGCCTCGTACTTCTGTGATCCTGTCAACACACGAGGGAGGAATCTGATGGCTGCTGCAGGTCTGGAGGTGATCCAGATGAGAGCTGAGGGAAGCAGGTTCCCCTGGATGAGGTTCACCAGGAGCACGCCAACGGACGATACTTGTGTGACATCAGAGATGACCTGATGCTTGTTGAAACCCAGTGAAAATCTGCTTTCATCCAGGCCATCAAAGATGAACAGAAGTTTCCAGACAGTCAGATCTTCTGCTCTGATCTTCTGTAATGTTGGATGGAAAACATGAAGCAGTGAGAGAAGACTGTGCTGCTCATCTCTGATCAAGTTCAGCTCCCTGCATGAGAGCGGAAGCACCAGACTGATGTCTTGGTTCTCCAAACCTTCTGCCCAGTCCAGACTGAACTTCTGCACTGAGAAGGTTTTTCCAACGCCGGCGACACCGTTGGTCAGAACCACTCTGATGTGTCTCTGTTGCTCAGATAAGACTTGAAGATGTCCTGGCACTTGATTGGAGTGTCCTGGATGTTCTTCTTGGAGGTTCTCTCAAGCTGTCTCACCTCATGTTGTGTGTCCACCTCCTCACTTTGTCCCTCAGTGATGTAGAGCTCAGTGTAGATCTTGTTCAGCAGGGTTCCACTTCCTGCTTCATTAGTTCCTTCAGTCACATGTTCACATCTTCTCTTCAGACTGATCTTATGACCTTCTATCACCTCCTGCAGTTCACCACCCTCTAAAACAAACAATCTTTTAAATCCTTTTACAATTGTCATCTACAGCAGTAACACAGATGTCCTCAACTGGAAAATATTCTGTCATGTTTGAATGATAGAAGCAACAGTCGGGTAATGACCCGTCTCACTGTCAGTTTGAAATGTTATGTCTTCTTATACCTATTCTTTTATTTCATTGGGTTTCAATGTAATTTAGTCTATAACAACCATTTCCATGTCTTCCAAGAGTTTGCTTGGACTAAACAGCTGGTAAAAGCTGGATGATATTTAGAAAAACACATCAAACCTTCTCCAAACACATCATACTCAGCAGACCCATTGTCCTGTAAAGGTCACCTGCCTTCAGCTCTTTAACACTTTCCAGAACTAAATGACTAAATGTTGCTAAATACTGTCTAAGCATTTAGGAAGGTCTTCAGAGGGTCCAGGGGTTCCAGTGGAACCAAACAAGAGCTCTCTGGATCTTCTCTTGCACATTGTAAATACACAAGTTGTTCCTTTATTCCGACCCAAAGTATCTTATAAATACAAATGTACGAGCTTACGTGAGACGCTGTTGTTCAGGTCGGCGGTCTGCAGTTCAGTTCTCCGTTTGTTTTTCACCTTTGGGACAGGAGGAATCTCCAATGGAAGCAGACCGTTTCTGACACCTGTCAAAAATGGGAATAGTGGTTATACATGTCTACTGGGCGTTAGCAACGCCTAAGAAAGGCTGCGTTCACTTCTACTTTCAGTTTGCTCTGACAGTTGAAGATTGAATGAACACTGAGCAAAAAATATAAAGTTATTTACGTTCTAACAAGCTCGTTTAGTTGGAGAAAAGTGTATTTGATCTAAGTGTTTAGTGGCTTTTCTTCATTGTGAATTTATGTTAAAAATAAAAGTGCCAAATCAGGAATATAAACTCATAGAATAGAACAAAAGTTCTCCATTTATGCTCCAAATACAGTAGTCTGGTCTCTGAAACTGATCATTAAATAGCACAGAGGTCACGCGTATTCAAAAGCTTATTTCAACCATTTAGAAATGACTGATATTGTTGTCTATGGGTTTATTAGAACCAGGAGCTATAAATAGACTTTTTAATGAATTTTCATGACATGTGGTGGAACAGTGTGGCAGAACAAGCTGCACAGACCTGCCATGTCTTACCCATCCGTATCTAAATGGAGAGCTGGAGCACTCTGCAATGATGGATATTGTTGGGAAACTTTAAAATATATGCCTAGGAATTTTAGTGAGATGATATTAACCCATGTAGGAGAAATGACCAGTTAAAAACACAAGCAATTTTCAGTTTTAAAAGATTTACCACACTAAAATTAACATGGGAGTTAATGGGAGCGAACACCTGACATGTTGGTGCACCGTTTCATTTTAAGGACCTGATGAATTTCATTTTTCACGATAGTAGAGGCTAATACCCACAAAATGATGTTTTGTATGGTTGTGAAATGTTCTAAGGCAGAGTTATGTGGTTCAGAAAACCTTACTTTAAAGGTGAGCCTCGAGGTCTGATACCAAAGTTTAAAGGGTGCCACACAAACACATCATCACACTTTAGTTTTCTTACATTTTCTCTGAACTTCTGAAGTTTATTAGTCCACCTTTGGACTGGTCACTCTTCAGGGACACCCAGCTGGGCACTGTGGACTCTGCTCTGTCCTCGTCCATCCTGAGGAAACATCAGAAATAGTGATGAGACTGTGATGAAGGTAAATAATCTGTAGAGGTTGTAGTTAAATAATCCCAATTCACTGCATTTTTATCAAACAGGAACATTTCTAATCCATTCTGAATAACAACTGAATCAATAAATCAATGATGTCTCTGTATAATTTTCATGTTTTCAGAGTTTAAGCTGCTTTTTTTAACTGTTCCCTGCAGTGAGAAAAGAACTGGGCGCATCATGTTTCTCACGAACACATGATGGTGCTGGAAAAAACATTTGTAGCCTGACCTAGAGGTCAAAACTCTGCATGGCGTGCACAGCTACTAGTTGCAGCTGGTGGTTGTGGCGGAGGAGATCCCAAACATATCTAGCAAGCTTGTTTTGGAGCAGAGCTTGTCCACCACCTCTGACCCCACTCATCACAGAAGTCCCACCATATCCATGGCCAGGTGTGTTGGCAGCATTGGAGCCAGCCTCAGGAAAAAGGTGTGTCAATATCTCAGAAGTGATGCATCAGGTTGCCACAACCCAACAGAAGTCAAGCAACCCAACATGCTGAATAGAATAGAGACACACAGCAAAGGGCAAAAAACACCCAATTCTGCTCAGACTAATCTAATCTGACCTGACATGTACAGGACCAAAAATATGAAAACACCATGGGTTTAGTTTAGTTTCGTTTTCTTGACTGCTTCATTCAAAACAGAACACATTTCATAAATCCATAATAACAAATTCATATTCCACAAAGAACCAGTTGTTAAAACAATCAAATGGAATGCCTTGATCTCTCTCTCTTTACATACTCTCCTTTTTTTAATAAAGGATTGATTGTCCCCCTGGTGGAGGGACAAAGAGAGGAGGCTAAAACTGTCGCGTTTGTGTCCCTCTTCCGTGGATTTTTCCACTAACTGCAATAATGTGTCGACTTATTGTGAGTATTAAAATGTGCTTCCTCAACCTCTAAAATGTTGGCTCAGGGTTAGCGGAAAACGCAGTGAGAGGAAACACGGTACAAAGTTTGATCATCCGTCACAACATTCCCGTCGACCAGCCGCAATGTGCGTCCGAAACACGCGCACGCTCATTGCGCACACGCAGGTTATTAAGCCGCATCTCGCAGCGGAACATTGATTCGAGACGACAGCAGTGAAAGAACCAAATGCTACCTGAATATTAGAGGTTTTCCATCAGGGCTCGGTCACTCAGGATGGAGCCCGCGAAGTTGAGAACTTTCACTTCTTCTTCCTCTACACGTCCCGTGTTTGTGGTTGGATCGCGTCATATCCAGCACAGGCGCTCTCTTCAGACAATTTGGTCCACGTTTTAACTGAAATACTGGGAAACAACTGGAGTTCGTCTGACAGATGTTCGTTTTTGGGTGGCGGAATCAAACTGGGTCAACTTTTTGATCTATAGGATCCCCTCTGGTTCAAAGTGTCCCTATAGGAATTGACAGTACTGACCTTTTGGGGCTGCACACACCTCTTAATGGTGACGGCACCAACGGAGCTGATCCAGTTGTCAACAGCTGGCCAGTCTGACTCCAGCTCATTAGGGGAAATTTGCTGATCTGGAGGAGAAGCTTTCAAAACTTGATGGGCTGGGGGGAAAATGACTGTAATTTTGGAATCAGCGTGCCAATTTAGGGGAAGGGGGAGGACAGGTAGGAGGAGAGACAAGGCAGACATCATTCAGTTCACTTTAAAAACCCACTACATTATATATTTTGAATAGCTGGTGCTGGTAATCGGAAGGATAAAAACTATTCTGTAAAAATGTATGTTTAGCTTTGTGAAATTGTGTCGTACAGGTCAAATAAGAACACAAGATCAACTGCTGAACCAGTGCATTTATTTTTAACGTGTTAATCTCCACAAGAAAGAAAAAAACCACAAACACAAGTTTATAGTGGTCCAGTAATGCGCTATAGTCATACACCTTACAGTTAACAATAACTCATGTTTTCCACCTGCTTTTCCATCTTCAGTGGGAATAATCCAGGGCGTTTCTGGGCTTGAACAAAGGTATTAAAAGCTGGCTGAATGTCTGAGGTGACTGAAGGACACACTTGGGCTTTTCTCAATAGAGAAGGGGCACGGCACAGTGCAGCAGGTTCTCATCTTTAATTTACAGTATTCATGGGAGATTTATTTGGTCATTTTGCTTCTTTTTATTTCCTATTCCCACATATTCATAGTTTTTATTAGATTGCAATAAATCCTATAACATTTAACATAAAAGTCATATGGTTTGATAGCCGTCTTGTGATGGTTTTTTTGCTGGCTGCAGCTGAAATATTCCAATGCTCCATGTCACAGACAGTAAATACTAAACCTTAAAGATTCTGAAGGCATGATGTAAAATAGTAACGTATAATACAGACATTTGAAGAGACAATTAAGAGAATGTTTTCATGCTTCTAAGAGTGGTCGAGGAGCCATTTAGAGCTTTAAAAGATGCATTGTGTGATACCAGGAACTAATTTAACTTCAAGGCGAAGCTGCTTCTGCTTTTGTCGACCATCAACTGATCTCCTGAAAGTCCACAGCGCGCTTTTAAAAACTGAATTTCTCATCTATGGAGGGAGTAGACGGCAGATGTTTCCACAGATGCTCTTCACCAGTGGTCAGTGAGTGATGCAGCAGATGAGGCGGGAGTTGACTGGCTTCAACCAGCTACTGTCTCAATGTCTCCAGCCCATAGTGTGGATTCTCTAGGAGATCAGACAGCAGCTTCACTCCTGAATCCTGCAGATTGTTGAACCTGAGGTCCAGTTCTCTGAGATGGGAGGATTGGACCTCAGCGCCGAGGCCAGAGAGCCACAGCTCATCTCTGATAAGCTGCAGTCAATCAATCTGAAAAATGCAGGATGAGGTTAACGGTGCAGGTCTGCATGTTATCTGCGTCAGTACTAAACCTACTTTAGCCTCGCGCTTCACTCCATTAGGCGCTTCACGTAAGTACAAATCTTCTACACTCGCTCTGCTCGTTTCAATGACTTTCACAGCTGCTAAATGAACTAATTCAAGCTAAAGCTTCACAATCACATCATTCCGTGTCTCAGTGTAAAGAATTGACCGCTTCTGTGTTGTTTCCATTACATCGCTCTCGTGGTCCACGTTGCTAATATCTGGTCATTCTGCCGTGATTGATATTATTATTTTATTTTAACATTTTTACCATTGTGCTGGTTAAGTTGTTAATTGCGGAGGCAAAGTAACCTAAACCATTGTCGGCATTAAGATCTGCATGGGACTCCAAATGGCTAATGCTAATAATCGGTATTGGCATGTGGCGGCTAATATTGGCTCATTCGAAAATCGATCCCATTTCTGTAATTCATCTGTCGATATCTCTGCATATGCTTCCATTTAGGTGATTGGTTTATGCACACTTTGAGTGCTGACAAGTTTGTGAATGCCGTTAAAATGCGCTTCTCTGCAGATACAAAATGATTTCAGAGATTTTGCAGCTCTTGTTGGTAAGTATACTGGAATAAAGGCCAGTAAAATGTGGGACCTGTTACTGTTTGAACATTCATTCTATGCTGACACATTTGCTTTGTGCAGATTTGCAGCTCCTGTTGACGTGGCTGGTCAGCGGCTGGAGCAGGGTTGGTATCTCTGTAGCTTTATTCATGGTTCAACACATTGTCCGAGGTCCAGCTGTCTCCAATCACTGATTGGTGGTGGTGTCCAGGGGTTTGTCATCGGCTTCTCTCCGGGCCTGAGTGCTGATGCCACCCTGCAGAACCTGCTCCGACAGGACGACCATCGTGTCTCAGCACGGATGGGTGAGAAGATTTTACATTGCTGTTTTAAAGCACTTCTTGTCTTTTGTCTTCATACACACAATTCTATTGCACCTTTCTGATCTTTGACCTTTTGTAATTTCAGGGATCCCCTACTTCTCTGTTGCGGAGCACTTTCCTCTGCACCCCCGAGAAATTTGGGCCAGAGACGTATGTATCAAAAATTCCGATCCTGACACACCTGCTGTCGATTGCTGCAACCAGGTGCCAGGTTTGTAGGTTTGATTGGCATCGTAGATCAGGTCCCAATTCCAGCACTTGTATGCTATTTGTAAATAAGCTATCAGTATATAGATCCCAGGATTGGACGGCTCCATCTTGCCGTTATTACAAGGACACGGATAATGCTTCAGTTGTGTGTTTGAGGTTTTCATGTTGACTAAATGGTTTCCCTCCATGGTGATTGTCTCTTTACAGTAAGTGCTGGTGATGTTCTACACAGCAGGAAGTCTGGGTTTGTTGTGCAGGAGATTATAGGTGAAGGAGCATTTGGGGAAGTAGCCAGGTGCCAAAACATAAATACAAAAGAGACTGTGGCGATCGAGTTCATCAAGGAATTCAAAAGTGGCCAAAGAGAAGTAAGGAAAAATAATTTACCCCTGGAAATCGTTCTTTCTGAAAATGGCAATAACCACTTCCTTGAAAACAATTGCTCTCTAGGCCAATGTTATGCAGAGGTGTACTTATAACAATTAAATAGACAAATGATACTAATTATAGTCACGGCGGAGGGGGGGGGGGGGGTGCAAAACGTTTTCTTCTTCCTGGGGGGGCGTAACAGAAAATAATTGAGAAGCACTGCTTTACAGTAATGTATAAAGCTAACTTGACAGTTTGACAGCTGGTGTGACACTGTCTAATGTCCTTAATTACTGTAAGTTAGCTGTTACATACAAATTAAAGTTGTACTTCATGCTCTGTTATAAGATTGCTACATTTTCAGAGGTTTTTACACAATGGGGAAGGAGACAGAATATTTGAGGAATAATTGTGTGTTGTTGATGTCACATTACAGATAGTATTAATTTTTTCATAGTTATTGCTCTGGTCGATGAAATGAAGAGGAAACAAAAGAACGTGACAGTCATCCAGCAGAAGATGGCGCTGACCTTTTCCCTCAGGCGGAGAGAGGTGGTGGAGTGTCAACCTATGGTATCTGAGGTCCAGGAGAGATGGCCTGCACTGTTTTCCTCTGAGGAGGTGAGGCTGTCCTAGGCACAAGTTATGATACTAGATTGACTATAATTGAAGAAGTGCAGTATTTGCTGTATTGGCAAACTTTATTCTACCTTGCGCTACCACTCCACTCAAGGCCCCTCCAACACACTGCACCCCCCACACCCCACTCCAAAAATGTGCAATGCCAGTGTTTTTGTTATGTTCTGTCCTCCCAAGGAGTGCATCACTTACTGCAACTGTAATGGGTGTCAAAATGGTCACATATTTATTGAATTGTCAGTCCTCAAGGTCCATGTTTACAAATGCCATAGATTCTTTGACCTTTCCTAATATTCTTACCCTAAACATTTCACTCCTATAAGAGCCCATTTCTGCCTGTACAAGAATAAAAGAATCCCCACGCTAAATCGTGAAATTGTGAAATAAAAAGACATTATGAGACAAAAATTTATAGTTTCACCTGGAGAAAAACGACCAAATTTGGACTTTATCTCATAATTTTGACTTGGCATGGATTTTTTTTTTTTTCTTTTACTGGTGGAAATAGGGCTTCTGTAGACTGAGGTGGTTCGGGAAAGATACTACGGCAGGTCACAGAATCTGATTGGTCACAGATTTGGGTGCAACACTGGAACATGATAATATGCTTTTGCATATTGATACTGTTTTTGTGGAGGGTATTTCCATTCCTGTGCAAAAGACGTATTCACAAGAGCTTTTTGAAGTAGGTTTTGCTGTTGATCACATGGTCAGGCGTTGAACATGGGGCAGACTGCACAAGACAGCTACCCAGGAATGTTCTGTGCTGAATAAATGGCAATATCTTGTTGATTGTCTTGTTTAGATATCTGAAGAATTCCATCGGATCACGAGCAAAGACCTCCTGGGGACTTTTAATGCATCCCCTGACAAATTAGTGCCTGGCCTGCTGAAACTGTAGCGGTCTAAGAAGGGAGCTCTTGGTGAGAAGATGGGAGACCTCCTGGATAATGAACAGGTGAGTGAAGGGCTCCTGCCTGACATTTTTAGAAGAGTATGAATATACTTCTCTCATAAGAGAAACAGAAAAAGATGTTGGCTTCAGCCAAAACACATTAGTGGATGTGTGTCAGTAAAAGGAATGGCAGCAATCATTGCTTTATGTTTTTATTTGTGTTTATGTTGGCATTTGATTTAACAGAATTTTAATTTGTAAAAGTGAAGTAAAATTGTTGCAGTGTTGTATTTTTTTTTAAGTTTTACATGTTGCTGGGTCTGACCTGTGCTTTATCTTCATTACTATAAAAGAGTCCTGATTTTGCATTGTGTTTAACTACATTATGTATATAATAATTATATATAGTATATACTAATTGAAATGCTTGTTTTCCACTGAATACTCTTTAGACATCCGCCTGCCCATTTTCCTCCGAGAAGATGCAACAAAGGTTCTCCTGAAGTGCTTGGTAGGTACAGACAAAGTAATGCAAGTAAAACTAATTCCTAATTCCCAGGAGATGTTTTAAAGGATGAGTTCATCCAGAATGGAAATATGCACCTCCTCAGTGCGGTCCAGATCATTTTATGGTGAGGATTGAAGTTGTCTAGAACTCTCACTCCCTTTTTCTGCTGAGAAGCAGCTGGGCATCGTTGGTGGGTGAAAGCTACTGTGTCATTAATTAAATATCTGGTGAGACTGTGTCATTAATTAAATATGTGGTGAGACTGTGTCATTAATTAAATATCTGTGTCATGAAGTACTTTAAAGTGAGGTGTTGTCCACTTCACATGAAGCGCAGCACTGGTGTTTGACCTGTTAGTTCCCTGGTCATTGATGGTAACATTTCTAAGAACTTTTAACGAGTTCATCATAGTTATGCCCATGTAAACCTCAGGTGTCTGGGTACACAGCCGATCATTGGTGGCACTATTCTATTTCATGTGCAAGTGGTTAAGTTCAGCTTTTACAAGACAATCAGGGTGCGTGCATGAATGGCTATATGTTGCTGGACACTTTTTTCACATACTTTGTTTTTCTTTTTTGGTTCTGGACTTCAATTTTAATGTCTCTGAAGAAACCAGCTATACTATTTTACAGAAATTGACACCCACCCAAACTACCCATGACATTTTGAAATGGACTTGAGGCACTGTTCAACAAAATAAATAAGATTTCAGATAACATTCAGTTGTGCTTTGTTTTAGTCAATATCTATTTATTGAGCATTTTTCAAATATGACAGCAACATACATTTTCCTTTATTTATACAGGTAAATTTTCAACTGGAGTAAGAATTGTATGTTTATTCAACAGGAATATCTGCATTTGGTGAAGGCAGAAATACATGGCATTGAAACCAGAATTTCTTTGTTAGCCTTCCAGGATTATCCTAATTAGGTGAACAAGAAGATCCAAGTTGGCAGAACTCTTGTCAGAACTTGTAAACCTTAGTTAAGTCAACAACAGTTGGCAAAAGTTGAGAAAACTCAAATCTCTTGCATCATGTTGCCTTGAAATTTTACGTTTTCTCAACTTTTTCTTTTTTACAGTGAATGTGTGCAGAATATCCAGGTACAGGTGAGTTACTGATGGATGTAAATATGACTGAACACTACTAAAGTGGATTCTGCACTTTGTTGTTCTCTGTTTTTTGTCATAACGTCTTCCACCCAGCAGGGGGCAGAATATCCATCAGGTTTATTGCTCTTTTTCGTCGCTCGCTCTTGTTTACAATGAGCGATGCCAAACAGATCAACCTTTAGGCTGTAGGTGCTCCACAAGCCTCTGGAACTGAAGTTCACGTATTATTAAATAACTTCTATAAACATTTTAAATACTACATCTGCTGCCACCTTCTATTAACACACGGTTTATTCTTTTCTGTTCAATGGAGAACTTTCAAAAAGGTGTTTATCCACAGTGATAAAGATCAACTTTAATGGGAAGGCGCAAATTATCAGATGTAAAATATATAACAAAGTCCATCCATGATTAAACTATCTTCAAGGATTATCCAAATTAATCCAGATAGATGATAGAAAAATATATTAAAATCACAATGATTTAAATAATGAAATACCTAAATCATCTTATGGGGTTACTGGAAATGTCTCTTTATTATATTGAGACTTGGAAAACTTCATTTTGTGGGTGTGTAATTTACCTGTTGTATTGATTTGTCCTTAAAGTCTAATGGTGGCCAGCAAGGTGTGGAGCCGAGGTGTGTGGAGGTGTCTGGAGCCAAGGTGTGTGGAGCCGAGGGAGGTGTGTGGAAGTGGGTGGAACCGAGGTGTGTGGAAGTGTGCGTGGAAGTGCGTGTGGAGGTGTGTTGAGCCGTGTGGAGGTGTGTGGAGTGTTTAGCACCGAGGTGCCTGATGTTGCTCTGCAGCAGCAGCAACCACCATCTCTTAGCTTGAGCATTGGGGGCCTGATTGATCCCTTCAGTGAGACAGGAAATGCAAACAATCCCTTTCTCCACTGTTTGAGGATAACCAGCAGTTCAACAAGGTTCCTAGACAGGAACGATGGTCCTGCCAGGTGGTCTATGTGGACCTAAAGCTTCATAGCTTCCACCCAGCTGCTCCTGGTTCCTCCTCAGAAACACGGACAGTTTTAGTGGACGCACAATCCACAGAGGCCAACATTAATGTCAACAAAATAGCCAATGTTCTTGCAACCACAATATAGGTCCTCAAAAAAATCTAAAATATATAAAAATGATTTTTTTTTAAAAATGTTATTACCAATCAATTTTTAGTGTATTTAAACTTTATACACATCATTTCCACCAACTGACTCTCATTCAACAGTGAATTTCCACTGACATGACAAACAGTGGAAATGTAGCCCTCGACACATAAAACAAAGCAAAAGGGATCGTTATGAGGTCTCTATTGTCTCGGTGGTGCACGTGACGCGTCCAGTAGAGGCAGAGCTCTTATTAGGATAACTCTGACCTGGATGATTGAGACTGGTCTCAAAACTGGGAGGATATTCTGACATCCTGCCAAGAAATTCAAACTGTCCAGAAACACCAGTTTATTGGATACGAGCATTGTGAAGCTGCTCTCAAAGAAGGGCTCCAATGTTGGACTGTAATGACCTGTCAAGATGTTTAACAATCAGTTTAATGCTTGAGGGTTTGCATCGCCATCAGAAGAATCATAGCAAAATATTTGGGTAATAATTTGGGACACGGTGGGGTAAAATTGCATTATTAAATTATTTCCAGAACAGTTACATTACGTCATATATGCAGCGATTTAACCCACTCACACATTTACGTTTGTGGCTTTGATGCACAGCAGCTTTAAACACTTCGCATGAGATTATTTTTGTGAGGTCATCACAGATAAAAGGCCATTTTGGGTTGTAAGCTTTGATTCAAAGTAAAAAAGTCTTCATATTAAAGTGTTGCTGCTGCACCTACAGACATTACCCGTTAAAGGTTGAGCTGAAACCACCATCAGATCTGCCGCCTCATTCTTCGATCCTCCCACCGAGCATCACCCTCCAAGAGAGACAATCTCCATACTGACGTGCACACGCGTTAAAGGTCCAAAGGTCAGTAACTGGGAGTTGATGGTTGGGATCAAGTTGAGCTCTGCTGGCAGCTCTACCAAAGTCTAAATGTTTTCCATATGAATCCAATTCTGCTAATGTGGTTGCGCTTCTTCGTGTCAGTGCAGACTCGTGCGCGGGCTCGTGCACATGAGGGTTAGGCTGGTTTGATGCAAGTCACAGTGGGGTGGGGGCGGGGCTTGTGTAGCATGTGCCGGCCCCTCTCAAACTGTAGCCTAACTCGGCCTTGCTCGCGCCCTAATGATTGGCGGGGGCGTGAGCCCCTCACCTGTGCTAGTCTGGGCTGGGGAGGGGGCGAGGCAGAACTTTCCTCTCTTCTCACGAGGCTGGAGCAGCGAACGGATCTGTTCATGACTGTTAGAGTGTGTGTGGTCATGGCAGCGGCTTTTGTGTTTTCTGCTTCAGGCTGCAGAAGATGGGCTGTTCCTGTAGTACTTCTTCTGACGAGTGGAGCGACAGCGACAGTGACAGCAGTCTGTCAGACTTCCCGACCTACGTTAGACGGAGCAAGGTGACGGTGGAGCACAGGCAGCACACCTCCGCAGGAACCCAGCATGCATGTTTGGATGCAGAGCTTAAAGGAGACAGTAGAAGCAGATGTGATGAGGAACCCTGAGCACAGGCGGAGAGGAAAACACTCTCGATGGGTCAAACAGCTTCTGCAGCATCCGTCCCATTGATGCTGATGACCTTGAGCAGGAGCAGAACCAGTGTGACACAGATGAGCCTGGTCCATCCACTGTGCTGCAAACCAGGTTATTAA